>NC_061862.1:2967837-3025901 GCF_907164915.1 Impatiens glandulifera | reverse complement strand
TAAGAAGAAATTAGAAATTATTACATCATATTTGCCTAACTATCTATTCTATAATCTTTTACACTACTAACAACTTCTAGAATCTTATATTAAAATGAAAATGGCTACCATAAAGGTAATTTCTTCACATAGAAACTGACATTAATACTGCTTACAGTTTCCCGTGCATATGCATTACTGACTTCAAGTACTTCCCGGGTCACAACGTTTGTCATTCCCCTATTGTACATTATGGTATAGTTCAATCCAAATAACTCTGATAACCATGTTTGTTGCCGAACTGTAATGATATTTTTCTCCATCAAAAACTTTAAACTTTTTATCCTGATAATGAAAATGCTTACCATACAGGTAATTTCTTTACTTAAATAATTCCATTAATATTGCTAACAGTTTCATCTCATATGTAGAGAATCATAATGTGTCTTAGCAAGTGATTTGCTCAGATACGCGATGGGTATTCTTTTCTACATCAATATTGCGCCAATGTTGGCATCTATTCTTTTCTACATCAATACTGCGCCAATGCTAGCATTTATTTGTACTTTGAGATTAATCGAAAAATCAGGTAATACTAATACCGGAGTGGTGGTTAGAGCCTTTTTCAAGTTTTAAATGTCTTCACTGCATCTTCAGTCTATTTAAACATACCATTCTTGAGTAAAACCAAGTAATGGTTTGTTAATAGTTCCAAGTTGCATACGAATCTTCGATAATACCCTGCCCAAGAAAGCCTCTTAATGCTTTGATGCCCAAGAAATGACCTAGATATTCCTGCTTCTTTAATCCAAATAATCATTTTGATCGCTTACCATTATACTGTTTTTTAAGAATTTTCATAACTTTCTCAAAATACCTTAGATGTAGTTCCATATTATAACTGTATATAAGAATATCATAAAAAAATATACTAATAATACCTTTCCTTGGCCATACTCGAAAATATTTCAATTATTAATACTTAGAATGTTGCAGTTGAATTTGATAATCCGAATGTCATTACTCTTGAATTCATAAAATCTAGAATGAGTTCTGAAAATAATCTTGTGGATGTCCTCTTCTCTGACCCTTATTTGATGATAATTCGCACATATGTCGAGGTTGATAAAAATCGTTGCTTCATAGAGCTCATCCAGTAACTCGTCCACTATAGATAGAAGGTACTTATCCTTGATTGTGATTTCATTTTGTTGTATGTAATCTACAAAAAATATCCATGTTCCATCCTTATTCTTAACAAGGATAATCGGATAAACAAATAAACTTGTGTTGTTTCTTATAAACCCAACCCTCTTCATCTCTGCTACTGAAGCCTTTTTTGAATAGGGATAAAGGTATAGTCTCAGATTTGGTGGAATCGTTTGAGATTATTAGAATGATCAGTTTTTTGAATTGAAAAGTTTTTTGAATTGGAGACAGGCAGGCAGCTGGTTTGGTTCTATGAAAACAGTGAGGTACTTTTCAATTAACTTTTGAATGGACAAGTCTGGTTATCCTTTTATGATCGGTTTGTTCTAATTTATGAAGATTTCTTAATTTCTATGTGGTATAATTGTCCTACGAAATAACCCAATCCTTTCTTAATAGTGTTTAGCTTACTGACTCACACTCATCAAATTGAAAGTTCTCTTATCCTTAATCCCGTACAAACGTATTTTTAAATTATTGATCCTTGTCTTCATTCATTGATTTGGATACTTTCAGCTTACTTGTTGCAGCAATTTGAGTGTCCATACCTCGAGTGTAAATTAATTTTCCTTTGCACGATCCTATATAAAGAACCTTCATCTGCCATGGTAAATACTAACGGATTATTTTCTCGAAGGTTAAAACCCAACCCAATTGGCGTGCATTTCCTTCGTCTATAAACGAATGAGTACTCCCACTATCAATTAAACTAAGATCTTTCCTTTTTTTGAGTTGCCCTAAAATTTTTAGTATAAAGTTATTGGTTGAAACGCTAATAGAACTTCATTCGTGAATACATCCCTCCACGTCGAAACCATGTGGTCCATCAAATAATTAGTAACCCATGTTCCAGTTCGGTCCGTAAAAAATATATAGCATAATTCACCTTGTCATTATCTTCGATCGTGAAATTTTCGAAAAATTGGTTCTCCCTCCTAACCCTATCGAATTAGTTCTATCAAATTTATCTCGATCAATTATAGGATTCTTTAAAATAAGCTTCATGTGGTTAGAGCCTCTTTCAAAATTTTAAATGCCTTCTCTGTATTTTCAGTCCATTTAGATATACCATTCTTGAGTTGCATACGAATCTTTGATAATACCATGTCCATGAAAACTTTGATGCTTAAGAAATGACCTATATATTTCTACTTCTTTAATCCAAATAAGCATTTGATCGCTTACCAAATACTGTTTTTTAGAATGTTTAAAACATCCTCAATATGCCTTGGTTGTTCTTCCATATTTGAACTATGTATAAGAATATCTTAAAAAATACTAATAAAACCATTTCTTAGCCATTTTAGAAAATATTTAATTTATTAATTGCTTAGGCCTTGTTTGGATTCAGGTTATTTAACAAATATGATTGATGGTGATTTTGAGAAGGTATAGATTTTTTTTGGTAAATGACTTAATAAAGTATTAGTATATAATGATAAAATAATAATTATTTGGTATCAAATTATTAAAACATTGCTATTGAGAATACTTTATTTCTGTCTATTCTCTTAGTTGTTTAGTCTTAAAAATAATTTGATAAACCTATTTTGTTATCCCGCATGTACAGAAACACAAAATCTCAAATAGAATGAAACCGCACTTATAAATGTTGGTTTTATAGTGATTGATATTTGTATGGCTTGAAATTTTGGACTTAGAGGTATTAGGTTTCAAATTACAAAAGTATTATGTTAGAGAATACTTAATTTCTGCATATTCTCTTGAATAGTTGATCTATTCTTTTCAAAAGTAATATTATATACTTAATTGGTTGTTTTTTGTTGCAATTACAAACACAAAGAATATTTCGAATAATATGGGGAATGGGGTGATATCACTTAATTAAGGTTGGCTCTATAGTATTTTGATTTTATTTTATAGAATTATAACACTATGATTGAGAATACATCATTTCTGCATATTCTCGTTCTTAGTTGTTTTAATCTTTAAAATAATTTGTTAAAAATATTTTGTTGTCCTCATAGAATAACAAAAAAACTTCAAAAAGAATGGAAACAATATAACTTACTAGTGTTGGTTTATAGTGATTGGTATTTTCATGCCTTGTGATTTTGAACTTTAGAAAAGTATTCAGTTTCAAATGATAGAAGTGTATTATGTTATAGAATACTTCTTTTCTACCTATTCTCTTGACTAGTTGGTCTATCTTTTTGAAAATTAATTTTATAAATATATTTTGTTGTCCTTTGCGAGTACAGACACAAAAACATCATTTTAAAAGTTGACTCGATAGTATTTGATTTTGTGATGAAGTATCAAATGATTGAAAATTGTGTTTGAGAATACTTCATTTTTTTATATTCTTTTACCTAGTTGTTTAATTCTTTTAAAAATAATTTGACATGTCTATTTTTTTGACCTTTATGGATAAAACTACAAAGAAAAGTTCAAAAGGAATTGGGGCATTTTACTAATGTTAGTTGTCTAGTTATGATATTTTCGTGGCTTTTTACTTGTGATTTGAGAAATATAATCAATTTTGTAATTAAAGAAACATCATGTTTAAGAATACTTCATTTCATTTATGCATATTCTCATAGTTGACCCTTATGGATAAAACCACAAAGAAAAGTTCTAAAGAAATTGGGACATTTTACTAATGTTAATTGTCTAGTTATGAGATTTTCGTGACTTTCGATTGGTGACTTGAGAAATATAGTCAAGTTTGCAATTAAAGGAATACTATGTTTGAGAAACTTTATTTCATTTATGCATATTCTCATACTAGTTGACCCTTATAGATAAACCACAAAAAAAAAGTTCAAAAGAAATTGGGGCATTCTACTAATGTTAGTTGTCTAGTTATGAGATTTTCGTGGCTTTCTATTTGTGACTCGAGAAATATAATTAAACTTACAATTTAAGAAAAACTATGTTTGAGAATACTTCATTTAATTTATGCATATTCTCAAACTAGTTGACCCTTATGGATAAAACCACAAAGAAAAGTTGAAAAGGAATTGGGACATTTTACTAATGTTAATTGTCTAGTTATGAGATTTTCGTGGCTTTCGATTTTTTACTTGAGAAATATAATCAAGTTTTCAATTAAAGAAAATTATGTTTGAGAATACTTCATTTCATTTATGCATATTCTCAGACTAGTTGACCCTTATGGATAAAACCACAAAGAAAAGTTCAAAAGGAATTGGGGCATTTTACTAATGTTATTGTATGAGATTTTCGTTGCTTTCGATTTATGACTTGAGAAATATAATTAAACTTTCAATTTAAGAAACATTATGTTTGAGAATACTTCATTTCATTTATTCATATTCTCAAAATAATTTATCTACTTTTTTCATAATTAATTTGTTAAGCCTATTTTGTTGTCTGATATTAAACACAAAAAAATATTTTGAAAATTATGAGACAACATCACTTAATTAAGTGGTTCTATAATATTGAGATTTTAAATTTGTGAAATATATTAAATATCAAATGATTTAACTCACTGTATTTCAGAATAATTCATTTATACTTATTATCTTTATTTATTATAAGGTAATATCACTTAAATTATGATTTTGGACTTAAAAAATATTAAGTATTAAATGATTAAAAAGGTTGAGGATATTTTATTTATGCATATTCTCTTGTTTAGTTTCTTTTGTCATAAAAATAATATAATTAATATATTTTGTTGTCCGGCGTAGATAGAAACACAAAAGTACAAAAATAATGAGAATAATATCATTTATTAATGTTGGTTTTATAGTGATTTATATTTTCGTGAATTGTATTGGTTTGGGAATTAGAAATATTTTTGGGTTGCTTGAAATTTGAGAAATAGAAATATAGTTTTAGTTTGAAATTATAGAAATATTTCATTTTTCTGCATATTCTCTTAATTATTTGGTCTACTCTTTTATAAGAAAATCATATAAGCTTATTTTGTTGTCATTGCGGTGACAAAAACAAATGAGGCGGTTTCACTCATTATGTTGCCTTTATAAATTGAAATTTTGGACATAGAAAAATGTTGAATATAAAATTATTGAAAAAAATGTTCGACAAAATTTTATATATGCGTAATCTCTTTTCAATAACGGCTCCTGACAATGAAGTTTCTCTCTTCCCTGGACGATTCTAGGGGCCGATTTTGTCGCAAGAGTGATCTAAAAATCATTAATGTTTCTCGTAATAACATAATTATAAAGGATCCGAGATCCAGGATAAATGATGTCAATCAAGGTATGATTTCTATGCATTCTAGCAATAATCTTGGTATAGACAATACTTATGGTAATGAGAATCCCCTGACATTAAGGTAGATAAGACAAAAACTAGTGTGGAATAACTTTTATCTAAATGTTAAAATAGATACGATTGTACAAAATAATGTTGTTACTGTTGTCATACAAATTATATCTTCAATATAGTTGTTGGAGTTTGTCCCATTGGGGTAGCAATTATCTAAATGTAAGTGTGAATGCTAAAGAAAGTGCTAGTCAGATCGTCTATAATGGTTAAGGTACCACGCTAAAGAAAGCAACCTGAGCAGAACTTGAACAATGTAGTCTAAGCTTTCTACTTACAGCTGGAAGATATTTGGATGACACTACTATTAGAACCAGTCTATCATGTGTATCGACTTGTTTTGCTTGACTCTTCGTTCTAAAAAATATTAAATGTAAACAAACTCCATTGAAATGCAAGGAGAGAGAATTATAATAGAAGATAAGGAATAGAGACGAGACATGTTGAATCAGAAATGGGGAGTAGAAGAACGGAGGTGCTGATCCCCATTCCATTAGGAAGAAATAAAAAATTATTACGGTTTGTTATTGTTTTTGTTGTCATTTCGATATATCTTTGTTTTGTTGATGACTCTTTTATCTCAAGGCAAAAGCTGTCTTGTCTTGATTGAACCCTTGTATCTCTTTTCCTTTTTGGGTTTTATTAAATGACAATAAGTCATTTCCCAAAACAAACAAAAATTCAGAAATTATTACATCATATTTGCCTTATCTATTTATACTATTCATGTATGGACACTCATAAACAATTAGTAACTACTTCTATAATCTTTTACACTACTAACAACTTTTATAATCTTCTATTAGGCTGGATCTTTCTTGTATATGCATTGTTGACTTCATGTACCTTTCCGGGTCACAAAATTTGTCTTTCCCCTATTGTACATTATGGTATAATTGAATCCTTAACTTTGATAACCATGTTTGTTGTGATATTTTTCTTCATCAGAACTTTTTATTTTTCTCATATATAGAAAAACATAAATGTCTCTTAGCTAGTGTGTTGCTCAGATATGCTATGGGTATTCCTTTGTACATCAATAACGCGCTAATGCTGGCATTGGTTTCTATTTTGAGATCAATCGAAAATCATGTAATACTAATATCGGAGTGGTAATTTGAGCCTCTTTTAAAGTTTAAATGTCTTCTCTGCGTCTTTAGTTCATTTAAACATACCATTTATGAGTAAATTTATGTAATGGTTTGTTAAGAGTTCCAAAGTTGAATACGAATCTTGGATAATACCCTGCCCAAGAAAGCCTCTTAATGCTTTGATGCCCAAAAAATGACCTAGATATTCCTGCTTCTTTAATTCAAATAAGCATTTTAATCGCTTTACCAATTGACTATTTTATAGAATATTTAAAACATCCTCAATATACCTTGTTATGTAGTTCCATATTAGAACTGTGTATAAGAATATCATAAAAATTACTAATAAAAGCTTCTTTATTAGGGCAAGGGTTGTCTTGTCTAGATTGAACTCTTGTATCTCTTTGGGGTTTTAGTAAATGACAATAAGTCATTTTCCAAAAAAAGAAAACATAAATTATTACATTATATTTGTCTATCTATTTATACTACTCATATATAGACTGTTGATTACCTAACTATCTATCAACTGCTAACAACTTTAACTAGTACTACTTCTATAATCTTTTACAGTACTAACAACTTTTATAATTTCTTATGAGGCTGAATCTCTCGTGTTTATGCATTGCTGACTTTATGTACCTTCCTAAGTCACAACATTTGTCTTTCCCCTATTGTACATTATGATATAATTAAATTCCAATAACTTTGATAACCACGTTTGTTGAAGGACTGTAGTAATATTTTTCTTCATCAGAACATTTTATACTGATAATTATGAAAATACCTAACATAAAGGTAATATCTTCAATTAGATACTGCCAACACTTTATTCTCATATGTATAAAAACATAAATGTCTCTTAGATAGTGATTTTCTCAGATATGCGATGGGTATTTCTTTCTACATCAATACCGCGCCAATGCAAGCATCTGTTTCTATTTTGAGATCAACCGAAAAATCAGGTAATACTAATATCGGAGTGGTAGTTAGAGCCTCTTTCAAAGTTTTAAATATCTTCTCTGGGTCTTCAGTCCATTTAAACATATCATTCTTGCATGTGTAAATCCATGTAATGGTTTGTTAATAGTTCCAAAGTTGCATAAAAATCATCGATAATGACCTACCCAACAAATAACCTAGATATTTCTACTTCATTAATCCAAATAAGCATTTTGATCATTTTACCAATAGACTAATTTTTTTAAAATTTTCATAACTTTATCAAAATACCTTAGATGTAATTACATAATAGAACTGTATAAAATAATATCATAAAAAAATACTAATAAAATATTTTCTTAGCCATTCTCGAAAATATTTCAATTATTAATACTTAGAATGTTGCAAGTACATTTGATAATTCGAATATCATCGCTCATATAATCTAGAATGAGTTCTGAAAACAGTGTTGTGAATGTCCTCTTCTCTGACCCTTATTTGATGATAATTCACACATAAGTCGAGGTTGATGAAAAATGTTGCTTCATAAAGCTGATATAGTAACACGTCCTCTACATGTATATGATACTTATCATTGATTGTGATTTCATTTAGTTGCATGTAGTCTACACAAAACATCCATATTCCATCATTTTTCTTAACTAAGATAACATGATAAACAAATAAAGGGATAAAGGTATAGTCTTAGATTTGGTGGAATCGTTTGAGATTAATAGAATGACTAGTTTTTAGAATTGGAGGCAGGCAGCGGCTTGGTTCTTTGAAAACATTGAGGTACTTTTCAATTACCTTTTGAATGGACAAGTCTAGTTGTCCTTCTATGATCAGTTTGTTCTGTTTGAACACGATTTCTTAATTTTTATGTGGTATATTTGTCCCACGAAATAACCCAATCCTTTTTATTGGCTTTTTGCTCACTGACTCGACACATATCAAATTGAAAGTTATCTTATCCTTAATCCTGTACAAACATATTTTTAAACCATTGATCTTTGTCTTTATTCATTGCTTTGGATAATTCTAGCTTACTTGTTTAAACTTTGTCATTCAATCAACCCCTAAACTATGTTGCAGCCCCCTAATTTGAATGTCCATACCTTGAGTGTTAATTAATTTTCCTCTACACGATCCTATATAAAGTACCTTCATTTGCAATGGAACTACTAACAGATTATTTTCTCGTAGGTCAAAACCCAACCCAATTGGTGTGTGTTTCCTTCGTCTATAAACGATATCAATCAAAATAAGAACTTTACTTTTTTTAAGTTGCCCCAAAATTTGTTGTATAGAGTTATTGGTTGGAACGCTAATAGAACTTCATTGTGAATACATCCCTCCATGTCGAAACGATGCGGTCCATCAAACTTAGTAACCCATGTTCCAACCAACTCAGCCCATAAAAAATATATAACATAATTGAACTTGTCACTATCTTCGATTGTAAAATTTCTAAAAACAGGTACGCCCTACTAACTCCTGTCAAATTAGTTCCATAAAACTTGTTTGGATCATTTCTAGGATTATTTAAAATAAGCTTCCTATTGTTTGTATTCCAATCTTCCTATTATTTGTATTCCTACTAATTTAAACTTTTGTCTTCTGCTATCATGTTATTGTTGGTTGATGTTTGTTAGATTTACATCTGGTCAGCAAAATATTTCATCTCCATCTACGTTCTCTTTTCGGGCTGAAGTCGATGATGACGCTCATTTTAGTTCTTTCTTGATTTTGATGACATGTATGCTTCTTGATTTAATTTTGTTGCTAGATTTTCCAAAAATTGTGACTGCATTGATTCTAGTCTTCAAGTTGAGTGTTATTGTTCTCTCGTTGTATCTTATTGTATGAAATTGAACTGTTTCACAATATCTTGTTGCAGTGTTACAATCTTGTGACACAATTTTGAATTCGGTTAGATGTTGATATTTTGAATTTTTTATGTAACATGTCAAATTTATTTACAACCATTGTATCTTGAATTTTTTGAATTAAGTAGGATGACTGAATGTTGGCATCTTTTTCTATTTTGAGATCAACCTGAAAAATCAGGTAATAATAAAATTGGAGTGGTCGTTCGAGCTTCTTTCAATGTTTTAAATGCCTTTTCTGCATTTTCAGTCCATTACGACATACCTTCTTGAGTTGCATACGAATCTTTGATAATACCCTGCCTATGAAGCCTCTTAATGCTTTGATGTCAAAGTATTGACCAATATATTATTGCTTCTTTAATCCTAATAAGCATTTTGATCACTTTACCGCTTTACCACACTATTTTTTAGAATGTTCAAAACATCCTCAATATGCCTTAGTTTTAGTTCCATATTATAACAATATATAATAATATCTTAAAAAAATACTAATAAAATCATTCCTTAGTAATTCTAGAAAATAATTAATTTATTAATTGCTTAGGCCTTGTTGGATTAATGTTATTTAAAAAATATGATCGGTGTTGATTTTTTGGAGGTATAATTTTTTATTTTATAAAATGACTTAATAAAGTATTAGTATATAATGATAAAATAATAATTATTAAGTATCAAATTACTAAAATACTGCAATTGAAAATACTTCATATTCTCTTAGTTTAATTTTACAAATAATTTGATAAACCTATTTTGTTGCCCCCACATGGATAGAAACATAAATTTCAAAAGGAATGAAACCGCACTTACTAATGTTGGTTATATAGTGATTGGTATTTACATGGCTTGTAATTTTGGAACTTAGAGGTATTATGTTTCAAATTATAGAAGTATTCTGTTAGAGAATATTTAATTTCTACCTATTATCTTGCCTAGTTGATCTATTATTTTCAAAAGTAGTATTATAAACTTAATTTGTTATTTTTTGTTTCAATTACAAACACGAAGAATATTTTGAAAAATATAAGGTGATATCACTTAATTAAAGTTGGCTCTATAGTATTTGATTTTGTGTTAAAGTATTATAACACTATGGTTGAGAATACTTCATTTTTGCATATTCTCGTTCTTAGTTGTTTTAGTCTTTAAAATAATTTAATAAACATATTGTGTAACAAATTTCAAAAAGAATGAAAACAATATAATTTACTAATGTTGGTTTATAGTGATTGGTATTTACATGCCTTGTGATTTTGGATTTTACAAAAGTATTAAGTTTCAAATGATTGAAGTTTATTATGTTAAAGAATACATCATTTCTACATATTTTCTTGACTAGTTTGTCTATCTTCTCAAAAAGTAATATTATAAATCTATTTAGTCGTCTTTTATGAGTATAGACACAAAAAGAACATTTCAAAAACATGGGGAGATATAACTTAAAAGGTTGACTCGATAGTATTTGATTTTGTGCTTAAGTATCAAATTATCTTAGTTGTGTTTGAGAATACTTCATTTCTGTATATTATTTTACCAAGTTGTTTTAGTTATTAAAAATAATTCGATAAGTCTATTTGTTTTACCCTTATGGATAAAACCACAAAGAAAAGTTCAAAATAAATTGGGGCAATTTACTAATGTTATTTGTCTAGTTATGAGATTTTCGTGGCTTTTGTGACTTTCGATTTGTGACTTAAAAATATAATCAAGCTTACAATTATAGAAATACTATGTTTGAGAATACTTCATTTCATTTATGCATATTCTCATAATAGTTGACCCTTATGGATAAAACCACAAAGAAATGTTTAAAAAAAATTGGGGAATTTTAATAATGTTAGTTGTCTAGTTATGAGATTTTCGTGGCTTTCGATTTGTGACTTGAGAAATATAATCAAGTTTTTAATTAAAATAACAATATGTTTGAGAATACTTCATTTCATATATGCATATTCTAATAATAGTTGACCCTTATAGATAAAACCACAAAGAAAAATTCAAAAGAAATTAGGGCATTTTACTAATGTTAGTTGTCTAGTTATGAGATTTTCGTGGCTATCGATTTGAGACTTGAGAAATATAATCAAGTTTGTAATTAAAGAAACACTATGTTTGAGAATACTTCATTTCATATATGCATATTCTCATAATATTTGACCCTTATGGATAAAACTACAAAGAAAAGTTCAAAAGAAATTGGGGTATTTTACTAAGGTTAGTTGTCTAGTTATGAGATTTTCGTGGCTTTCGATTTGTGAATTGAGAAATATAATCAAACTTGAAATTAAAGAAACACTATGTTTGAGAATACTTCATTTAATTTATGCATATTCTCATACTAGTTGACCCTTATGGATAAACCACAAAGAAAAAGTTCAAAAGAAATTGGAGCATTTTACTAATGTTAGTTGTCTAGTTATGAGATTTTCGTGACTTTTGATTTGTGACTTAACAAATATAATCAAGTTTGCAATTAAAAAACATTATGTTTGAGAATACTTCATTTAATTTATGCATATTATTAGACTAGTTGACTCCTATTGATAAAACCACAAAGAAAAATTTCAAAAGAAATTGGTGGCATTTTACTAATGTTAGTTGTCTAGTTATGAGATTTTCGTGGCTTTCGATTTGTGACTTGAGAAATATAATTAAACTTCCAATTTAAGAAACACTATGTTTGAGAATACTTTATTTCATTTATGCATATTTTCAAATTAAAACCACAAAAAAAGTTCAAAAAGAATTGAAGCATTTTACTAATATTTGTTGTGTAGTTATGAGATTTTCGTGGCTTTCGATTTGTGACTTGAGAAATATAATCAAGCTTGAAATTAATGAAACACTATGTTTGAGAATACTTTATTTAATTTATGCATATTCTCAGACTAGTTAACCCTTATGGATAAAACCACAAAGAAAAGTTCTAAAGGAATTGGGGCATTTTACTAATGTTAGTTTTTATTTATGAGACTTTCGTACTTTCGATTTGTGACTTGAGAAATATAATCAAGTTTGCAATTAAAGAAACACTATGTTTAAGAATACTTCATTTAATTTATGGGCAATTTACTAATGTTAGTTCTTTAGTTATGAGGTTTTCGTGGCTTTCGATTTGTGACTGGAGAAATATAATCAAGCTTGAAATTAAAGAAACACTATGTTTGAGAATACTTCATTTAATTTATGAATAATACCACAAAGAAAAGTTCAAAAGAAATTGGGGCAATTTACTAATGTTAGTTGTCTAGTTATGAGATTTTTGTGGTTTTCGATTTGTGACTTGAGAAATATAATCAAGCTTGCAATTAAAGAAACACTATGTTTGAGAATACTTTATTTCATTTATGTATATTCTCAGATTAGTTGATCTACTTTTTTATAATTAATTTGTTAAGCCTGTTTTGTTGTCTGGTAAGGTTACACATAAAGAATATTTTGAAAATTTTGAGGCAATGTCACTTAATTAAGTGGTTCTATAATATTGAGATTTTATGATTTTGAATTTGTGAAATATATAAAATATCAAATGATTTACTCTTTGTTTATTATAAGGAAATATCACTTAAATTGTGATTGAACTTAAAAAATATTAAGTATTAAATGATTAAATTACTACGGTTGAGGATACTTTATTTCTGCATATTTTTGTTTTAGTCGCTTTAGTCTTAAAAGTAATATAATTAACATATTTTGTTGCTCCGCGTGAATAGAAACACAAAAGAAAAAAAGAATGAGAATAATATCACTTATTAATGTTGTTTTTATAATGATTGATATTTTCATGACTTGTTTTTTGGGAAATAGATGTATCTTCGGTTGCTTGTGATTTTGAGAAATATAAATATAATCTTAGCTTGAAATTATAGAAATATTATTTTTGAAATATTTTATTTCTACATAATTTCTTAATTATTTTGTTTTGTTGTCATATGCATAAATGAGGTGATATCACTCATTATGTTGACATAAATTGAAATTTTGTGTCTTGTAATTTTGGACATAGAAAAATATTGAATATAAAATTATTGAAGTAATCGACAAAATTTTATTTATGCGTAATCTCTTTTCTATAACTTCTCCATACAAAGAAGTTTCTCTCTTCCTTGGAAATTTATTGGCCAATTTTATCGCGAGGGCGATATGAAAATCATTGATGTTTATGGTAATACCATAATTATAAATGATCCGAGATCTAGTATAAATGATTTCAATAAAGGTTAATGTTAGATAAAATTAGATCGGTTAAATAAAACTTAACAAAAACAAATCCCTTGTGCAGGAACAGGCAAAGAATTCAACCGGTCAAAGAACTCAACCGGTTAAGAAACTCAACCGGTCAAGCAATCAAACCGACCAAAAATATGACTGAACAAGAAAGACAAGATCGGTCAAATCAGAAGGCCAAAATCATTAAACAGTCGATCAATAAGAAGATATGGAAAAACCGGAAGTCATTCGGTTTACATAAACAACCGACCAGCATAAAAGACACTTCGGATATCTGTTGAGAATGATACCGAAGGAACAAACTTAGTATTGCCATATTCATACAAGTCTGAGGACAGTCTGCAGGCTGCAGAATATTGTCCTACAAGATCTTTCCACTCCAGGATAAATCAGAAAGGCAATCTTCCAGGTATAGGCAACTGTCCAACCAACAGTTGCCATATTGAGTAAAAGACAAACCTAGCCGGTTTGACCTATACACTGGAAGACTAGACCGCCAGGTCTGAAGACTAGACCTCCAAGTCTGAAGACTAGACCGCCAGGTCTGAATCACTGAACCTCTGCTCAACCAATCAGATTCAAGGAAATGAAATGTGACCGTTGTCACATTTCACCTATAAAAGAAAGAGCTGAAGAGGAATAAATGCGGTTACAAGTTCTGAAAGTTTTCTACAGTCTAAGTCAAAAATTGTGTTCTATCTCTAAAAAGTTTAAACGCTTATTTGAAGTGTATTTACAATTTTGGTTAAAATTGTACGGGTGTTATCGAGTAGAAATAAGTCTCGATCGGATTGTGTTTATATTCCTTAGTGAATATCCCTCTCCCGGTTTCGAGAGGAAGGGGTGACGTAGGAGTTTTATCTCCGAACATCCATAAAAACCTGTCTTATTATTTACTTTCTGCCGGCTTAACATTCTAACCGATCTGCACTAACCTACTAATACCGCTCCAACCGATTCAACATCATCTAAACCGAATTACTAAGTAGAAAAACCGACCCAGCAATCTCCAAACCTGTCTTATTCAAATCCGGTTGTGCCTATCTCGTGTGTGTGCTGCTTCAACCTGAAACAAACCACTTCCGCACTTGAACTAAGGCATTTTGCATGAAATAATCATGTCTACAACCTAGGATGTGGGTCATAGACCTGGACGGTGAAAGATATCGTATCTTCACGTCTTTTGAGGTATGACCGTTTTACTTTAAAAGGTAGTTTTTCAGAACAGATAAGTTTAAACACAGATAATTATTCCATTTTTGTTTGGAGGCCAAAGAATCCGAAGTAAACTATTTCCAAGCCGGTTAGTTTTCAGTCATTTGTTCCGATGCGGTTAATTAGTGCATGCACCAAGTAACTGGTCGGTTTAATCTAACTGATAGACAAAGCGGTTCTTCCATAGATACCTTGGTGAATTTGGAATCCGACAATGTAGGAGGAACTACCGGTTTTGACTGTCTGAACCGATTTCCCTTTTAAACATTTTTAGAAATAAGTTGATTAATATCGGTCAAACCGAGTGTGAGTCTGAATTGAGAAAACTTAGCTTCCTGCAGAGGCTTTGTGAAGATATCGGCTACTTGTTGTTCTGTTGATACGTATTCCAGCCGGATATGCTTCAGCATGACATGTTCCCGAATGAAGTGGTGCCTTATGTCGATGTTCTTTGTTCTAGAGTGTAGAACCGGATTGTAGGTGATTGCTATGGCACTTGTGTTATCACAGAAAATTGGAGATTCTTCGGCTGTGATACCGAAATCCTTCAGTTGTTGTTGAATCCAAAGAAATTGTGAACAGCAACTTCCGGCTGCCAGATATTCAGCTTCTACGGTTGACGTGACAACTGATGTCTGTTTCTTGTTGTGCCATGAAACAAGCCGATCACCTAGGAATTGGCATGTTCTGCTGGTGCTTTTCTATCAACCTTACAACCTGCATAATCCGTATCTGAATAACTTGTGAGGTTAAATGATGAGTCATTTAGATACCACAAACCGACTTCAGGAGTTCCCATTAGGTATTTCAAGATTCGCTTTACGGCTGTGTAGTGAGACTGCTTTGGATTAGCCTGGAATCTTCCACACACATCAACTGCAAATAGTATGTCCAGTCTACTTACTGTCAGGTATAAAAGGGAACCAATGATTCCTCGATAAGTTGTCAAGTCTACTGCTTGACCGTCATCACCCTTGTCTAGTTTGACCGATGAGTTCATTGGAGTAGCGGCTGAGGAGCACGTGTCCATCCCAAATTTCTTTAGAAGTTCCTTGGTGTACTTCGGTTGGCTTATGAAGGTTCCTTCTTCGAGTTGCTTGACCTGAAGGCCTAGGAAGAAGCTTAATTCTCCCATCATACTCATTTCAAATTTGTTAGTCATCAAGGTTGAGAATTTATCACATATCTTAGGATCGATTGAACCGAAGATGATATCATCTACATATATTTGAACAAGTAGGATATGTTCCTTTTCCTCAAATTTAAATAGTGTTTTGTCCACCGAACCGATGGTGAAATCATGTTTTAACAAGAATGCGGTTAGTGTATCATTACAAGCTCTAGGAGCTTGCTTTAAACCGTATAAGGCTTTGTTTAGGCGGTATACATGGTTGGGCAATTCAGCATTTTTGAAACCGGGTGGTTGTTGAACATATACTTCTTCACGTAGGTCACCATTCAAAAATGCACTTTTAACATCCATTTGAAAAACTTTAAAATTTTTGAATGCAGCAAAAGCTAAAAAAATCCTAATAGCTTCAATCTAGGCTACAGGGGCAAATGATTCTTCAAAATCAATGCCTTCTTCCTGTTTGTATCATTGTGCCACTAATCTGGCTTTGTTCCTCGTGACCAAACCATCTTCATTGAGTTTATTTCTAAATACCCATCTTGTTTCTATGACCGGTTGATCTTTCGGTCTAGGAACTAGGTACCTGACTTTGTTACTCTCAAACTGGTTTAACTCTTCTTGCATTCCCAAGATCCAGTCCGGATCTGACAATGCTTCATCCACTCTTTTCGGCTCAATCTGGGATATAAAAGCGGAATTAAAATATTCCTCCAGGATTTGTCGCCTAGTTCGAACGGGTTCTGAAGGTGCACCTATAATTAGCTCAGGAGGATGATTTGTGTTTCTTTTGAGATTCGGTTCAGGAGCGTCTACCAAATCACCGTTTACTTGATCAAGGCAGACGTATCGGTAGGCTGAACAAGAGTGTCAGACCAACCGATTTCCTCGGTTTGAACCGAAGTGTTAGCTTCCTTCCGTGGGACAGCTTGATCCGGCTGGGTTTCATCATTATCCATTTGGTCATGGACAAATCGTCTAAAAACCGGAATCTCATCTTCACTATCAGAATGGATAATGTTATTTTCCAATCTGTTGTGTAGATCAAAGCATGATGCAGTGTTGCTTTCAACCGATTAATCGAAAACAACATGAAGTGATTCCTCCACGGTTAAAGTTCTAGTGTTATACACTCTATATGCTTTACTAACTGCTGAGTAACCTAACATGATCCCAATATCGGATTTTGCATCAAAAGCAGATAGATAGGTTTTTCCATTTATGTGAATGTAGCATTTACAACCGAAAATCTTAAGATACCTAAGGTTAGGAACCCTATTAAAATATACTTCATAGGGTGTTTTGTTGTGAAACTTGTTGATCAGAGACCGGTTTTGTGTGTGACATGCGGTATTGATAGCTTCAACCCAGAATTTCTAGGCAATACCCGAATCGGCTATCATGGACCGTGCGGCTTCCTTGAGAGTTCGGTTTCTTCTCTCGGCCAGGCCGTTTTGTTGAGGAGTCCTAGCACTAGACAACTCGTGTCTAATACCGGATTCATCAAGGAATGCATTTAGAGTACTGTTTGTAAATTCGGTTCCTCTATCACTCCTAATGCTATTAATGCGTGTTGATTTTTCATTTTGCAAACGTTTAAGTAGTGTAATCAAATTTGATGCGGTTTCACGTTTGGATGGCAAGAATATTACCCATGTATACATAGAATAATCATCAACAACTATCATAGTGTAAAGCATACCTCCTAGGCTGACGACCCTAATCGGTCCAAATAAGTCCATATGAAGAAGATCTAAGCATCGGTTAGATTGAATGTGTCCTTTACTTTTAAAGGTTGACTTAGTTTGTTTACCCATTTGACATGCTGAACAGACCTTATCCTTATTAAATACTATGTCAGGAATTCCTTCAACTAACTTTTTACCGCGGATATAGTTTAAGGTTTTCAGGTTTAAGTGGTTTAGTCTTTTATGCCACAGCCAGGTTTGATCGGTTTTAGCCACCATGCAAACAGGGTATTCTACTTTATTCTTCCAATCTACCTTGTAAATATTCTCTAGTCTATTTCTGGTTAGTAGTATGATACCTTGAGAATTATTCACTAAGCATGCATGTTTAAGAAATTCTCCAGTGTATCCAGCATCACACATTTGACTAATGCTTAGCAGGTTAAAACGTAGCTTTTTAACTAAGAGTACATTATCAATTGTTAAATTACCATGAACAATCTTACCCTTGCCCACAATTTTACCTTTTGAGTTGTCACCGAAAGTGATCAATGCACCGGTTTTTATTCTGATGTCGGTTAGAAGATTGTTGTTCCCGGTCATGTGTCTGGAGCAACCGCTATCCAGGTACCATTCAGAGTTTCTTAGCCATTTCTTCATATCCTGTAAAATGTACATATTTACAACTATTTGGTACCCACAATTACTTGGGTCCACAGGCGATTATTCCCTTGGGTATCCAAACTTTGATAAGTCGTACGACTTTCCCGGTTATGGTTTTAACTAATTTTCTTGCACTTGGTTTGGAGTATTTCTGCTTTCCTAAGAGGGCCTTATGTGGGGATGATCTTGGGTTTAACCTATGTGGTTCGACTTTCTTACTTTTGGGCTGGTTAGCTTTTCTTTTCTCAGGGTGAAGCCATTTTTCAGAATCAGTTGGACCTACATAGATTAGTTTGTCTTTCGGATATGAGGCACTTAATTCTTCTTCAACGGTTAAGGAACTTCTGACAAAACTTACAAAGGGGAGATTATCCTTTGTGAGCCTCATTTTGTCGAAGTGTTTCCGGTTGTTGGACCTATTGTTTTTGTATCCTAGACCAAACATGCACTTAGGGTGTCTTTTATAACTACACATCCTGTTTACCATTTCACTAGATCTTTTCCATGCGGCCATTCGATACTGGATTCGGGCATTTTCCTCTTCGGTCAACTCTTGAACTGACTCCTTGAGCTGTTCGGTCTCAGAGGATAGTTCAATTGCTGCCTCGGTTTCCAGGGTTTCATCAGGTTGTATGGTCTTTGGTTCGGTCAAGGTAGGTACTATGGGGTCGGCTCTAAAGTTGAGTTGAGTATGTAATAATGTTAATAGGTTTTTATACTCTACTACCATATCATTTAGTGCATTAAATAACTCATCTTTAGTAAATTCGTCACAGAGAGAGTCAAATACCTGTTCCTCGTTTGCCATAAGGTAGGTGAGTTCATCATCACTGTCACTGTGAGCCCATAATTCCTACATCATCGGCTATCAGTGCTTTCTGAACTTCACTTCCTTCACCGGTTTGTTGATAGTTATTTCGGTGATTCTGATTGTCCAGTTTCCGTTCATCTCTCCTTGGTTTTCTGCATTCCCACATGAAATGTCCCAAACAATTGCAGTTATAACATCTAACATTGGATTTATCACCGTAGTTATAGTTTTTGTTTGTCGGTTGGCTTCTCTTCATGAATCTGCCGATTTTATGTGCAAGCATTGCCATGGAATCCTCGGTGAACTGTTCAGCGTTTCTGATCGGTGCGGGAGTAACCGGTTCTGTGGATGTGATCAATGCTCTGGTTGAGGTTGAGGCTGAGACTTCTTCTTCTGTCGTAGATCTCATTTTAAACTCATATGCCTTAAGATCTTCGAATACATCGTGTGGCTTTATCTTGCTTAGGCAGTTTGATTCCCTCATCACCATTGTCTTTATGTCCCATGCACTTGGAAGAGATCTTAGTGCTTTCATGATGACTTCCTTGTTGTCATACCTCTTGCCAAGAATTGCTAACTCGTCTATCACACCTGTTAATCGGTCACTGTATTCTCTCATTGTTTCTCCCGGTCTCATCTTGATATTTTCAAACTTCTGGGTAGCCACCATTATCTTGTTTTCCTTGGTTCTTTCATTTCCCTCATGAATCTGAATCACGGCTTCCCATGTTTCCTTTGCTGTTTTGCAATCTCTGACCTTGCAATACGTATTTCTGTCCAAACCGTTGGAGATGCGATTTCTGGCATGATTATCCAGATTATTTCATCTCCTATCTTCAGCTGTCCAATCCTTTCTGTCTTTATCAATTATTATCGGTCCTTCGGCTAGAATGAACTGCATCTCGTCATCCATGGTGATTAAATGCAGGTGCATGCGTGCTTTCCAGTTGGCAAAGTCGTCACCTTCTAGCATTGGTGGCCTATCGAATGACATGCTTGCTTGAGTGTTGAAACTAACTGCTCTGAAAAACTATCTTTTCAAAGTAAAACGGTCATACCTCAAAAGACGTGAAGATACGATATCTTTCACCGTCCAGGTCTATGACCCACATCCTAGGTTGTAGACATGCTTATTTCATGCAAAATGCCTTACCCTATGGTTAATAGACATCATTACATGTCACCCACTAGATAATACTATCATCCCTCCACTAATATATAACTTAGGCAAACATCAGACAAAAATATCCACAAGTATCAACCTATCCTCTTACTAAGACAAAATGTCTTAGTTTCCAAACATCCTTCAAGTGGATTTCGATTCAGCTCAAGGCACTGAGCATTATGAAGTCTTCAAGATGATTAAGTCACTTGAAGACACCGGTCTCAAACACTTTCTAGATGACAAACATGTCATCTTTCCGGAAACAGTCCTCGAATTGAAGGAGGAGTCGGTCGCTAAAATACTACATCTACCATCCGAAGGGAGCAACTTCTCGCCGGCCTTAGATGAGGAAACCTTCGAGGCATCTTGCCAGGTTATTTCAGAAACCGCGGTCCCTATCGTGGTATCCGGAAAGAAATTATCTCTTCGACCGGAGTACAGACCGCTGTGTGATATTTTCACAAAATCGGTCCAAGCAAGAGGGGGAAACTATGACAGTCTCACACGGGCAAAGACTGAGATGCTTGCCGGTTTGGTCAACGACATCAAAATAAACTAGGATAAGGTAGTTTTTACTAACCTGTGTGAAATGGTGGATCCGACATCCACTCGGTCATAGGGATACGTCATCCTACTTGGAAAAATCATGCGTCATTTCAACATCAACACCGGCCCTGGTGTTCTCCTCGCTCCCATCAAAATTATAAATTCTCATCAATTCAAGGACAGGAAAAGCAAAAAAAGGCCTCCGATTCTACAAGTGGCCGAAGGAAGAAGGCAGCCGGTAAGAAAGCAGCTCCGGTCAAAGAAAAATCTGGAAGCAAGAAAGATAGACAACCAACCGGATCGGCTAATCCGATGTCCGACACCTCCAACACTGAAGACTCGGCATCCAGCTCTGGCCGAACCGATTCACAACATACCGGAGGAGATCAGTCCGGTCAGGGGAAAGTACCGATAGTCGAGGAACAATCGGTCAGTCATGATAATGCTGATGCCGGTTCGGACAAACTTGGGGAGGAAGATGACTACGCTGATGATAACACCAGGAAAACGGTCGAGGACCTCGTCAGCAGAATCATGGACGAAATACATCAGCAGGCTCGCGCGACATCCGAAGTGTTCTATCAATGGATCCGCACCGGCATCAGATACTCTACAAAAACATGCTACCGGATCTCACTGTTAGCCAGAAATTCGAGAAGTTGGTGGAGATGTAGGAGGAGGTGATCAGCCTCACAAAGGCTCAAGACGTCACAAGCGCCATAGAACGAAACACGATGGTCGAACCGCGTGCTCGGTTACAAAGGCTCACCGAACACATTCAACGCCTACAAGAAAAGCATACTCCGGGAACACCGAACTCTCAACTTGAACTTTTGGTGTTAGAATTGCTTGCGGTCAAGGAAAGGGCACTGACCGAGGAGGTGGCGCGGCTTGAAGCGGAGCCCGACCACCAAGAAACATCGAACTCATCCAGATCCCCTCCTAAGGATGTTGGCAGTCAGAATCCGACCGATAAAGAGTTATCCTCTCCTCCACCGGATCAAAACATCAACATAACCGAAGTCAGGACAGGTACACCTATTACCGACCAGCGAGCATTTGTTCAAACCGGGGATTCGGAACCGGCCATAACGGAAGAAAGGGTAAAGGCCCTCATTGAAGAATTTGTCAACGACGCGGTTCAGCCATGGAAGAAGAAAATCAAAGAAACCGCGGCTAAAGCCTTCGAGATGGCCGAGACAACAAAGGATGATCTAAACAAGGTGGTCGATCGGATCTCGTCCGTTGAAACAAATTACGGTAATACGGATCAACTGTACGGCAGTCATCTTGAACGAACCAAGGCATTGGAGGATATAACTCCAAAGCTGGTGACCGACCTCGCTTCGGTCAGCCAAAAGGTCGTTGAGATGGAACGGTCACAGGAAACAACCGATCAAAGGTTGACGAAGGTCGATGAGGATCTGGATCGATCTGGTGCCCAAGCCGGATCTACACTTGAGAGGGTAACGACCCTTGAAGAAAATAATGTCAAGCTTGAAGCCGATCTCAAGGCGGTCACCGAACATGTGGCAGAGTTAATAGCGGCTAAGCTGGCTGCCGATAAGGCACTTGAGGAGGCGAATGCTCTCGCGGCTCAGAAGCTCCAAGATGCCCTGGACGAGCAGACCCGGAAACAGTAGCGGCAGATGCGAACATAGCTGGACATATGCAAAACATAGAGAACAATGGACAGGCCATAGCAGCGTCCATAGCGGGTCAACAAGCCAAAGATGCTATCCGGCTAAGGGCCCAACAGGAAACGTATAATAAGTTCGCCAAGGCTCACAAGAAGTCCACGACGGTTGCTTCCCCTTCCGTTCCAGTTACACGCAAAAGAAAAGCTGCTTCGAGGAGGGCGGAGATCACGGGACTATTGGACGGAGTCACTGACACGGTTGTTGACCCTACACCCAATCTGGTTTTGCAAGCCGATGATGACTTCGAGGAAGATATTGAGCCGCAACTCAGAAAACAGCGAGGTCTCAATGCAGTTCCAATTAGATCGTTCGGTCAACCGATCTCTCCTCACTCCGGCACCTCAGGCGGTCAAGGATCCTCATCCAGGCCGGTTCAAGCGGACAAGGGAAAAACAACCGATGAACTGCTGGAACATTTCCTGCCGCCCAGATCGAAGAAATAGGGACTTCATTTACTTTCTTTACTTATGTTTATTTCGGTTATATATATATAGTATTTTTGCCTTAGCATATTTCTTATATATATAAAGTGATTTTTAGAAACCGGCCTACATTTGCTTTCTTACATAATTTTGAATATTTTAAATAAAATAATCAAAAAGGGAGAAATTGATAAGATAAAAGATAAAAGATAAAAAAAATTTAAAATTTTTCTCAAAAATTTCCAAAATGTTTCGAAAAATTCTCCCAAGTCAGTTTCCAAAAATCCGGCCAAATAAACTCTTAAAAACAAAACCGGCCTACATTTGCATTCTTACATGATTTTGAATATTTTAAATAAAATAATCAAAAAAGGAGAAATTGTTAGATAAAATTAGATCGGTTAAATAAAACTTAACAAAAACAAATCCCTTGTGCAGGAACAGACAAAGAATTCAACCGGTCAAAGAACTCAACCGGTTAAGAAACTCAACCAGTCAAGCAATCAAACCGACCAAAAACATGACCGAACAAGAAAGACAAGATCGGTCAAATCAGAAGGCCAGAATCATTAAATAGTCGGTCAATAAGAAGATATGGAAAAACCGGAAGTCATCCGGTTAACATAAACAACCGACCAGCATAAAAAGACACTTCAGGTATCTGTTGAGAATGATACCGAAGGAACAGACTTAGTATTGCCATATTCATAAAATTCTGAGGACAGTCTGCAGGCTGCAGAAGATTGTCCTACAAGATCTTTCCACTCCAGGATAAATCAGAAAGGCAATCTTCCAGGTACAGGCAACTGTCCAACCGATAGTTGCCATATTGAGTAAAAGACAAACCTAGCCGGTTTGACATATACACTGGAAGACTAGACCGCCAGGTCTGAAGACTAGACCGCCAGGTCTAAAGACTAGACCGCCAGGTCTGAATCAATGAACCTCTGCTCAACCAATCAGATTCAAGTAAATGAAATGTGACCGTTGGCACATTTCACCTATAAAAGAAGGAGCCGAAGAGGAATAAATGCGGTTACAAGTTCTGAAAGTTTTCTACAGCCTAAGTCAAAAATTGTGTTCTATCTCTAAAAAGCTTAAACGCTTATTTGAAGTGTATTTACAATTTTGGTTAAAATTGTACGGGTGTTATCGAGCAGGAAATAAGTCTCGATCGGATTGTGTTTGTATTCCTTAGTGAATATCCCTCTCGCGGTTTCGAGAGGAAGGGGTGACGTAGGAGTTTTATCTCCGAACATCCATAAAAACCTGTCTTGTTATTTACTTTCTACCGGCTTAACATTCTAACCGATCTGCAGTAACCTACTAATACCGCTCCAACCGATTCAACATCATCTAAACCAAATTACTAAGCAGCAAAACCGACTCAGCAATCTCTAAACCTGTCTTATTCAAATCCGGTTCTGCCTATCTCGTGTGTGTGCTGTTTCAACCTGAAACAAACCACTTCCGCACTTGAACTAGGTTCAAGGGTTTGTGACAGTTTGTGTAGTATTGAAACCCCGGTATTAATCTCTAACCGAATTAATCACCACCCTTTGAGTGAGACGCGCTGACCGGCCAGACCCCGGTTCCCCAGCCGCGACCTAGATCCTAACAGTTAAGCTTGAATTATTTTTAGATGCATACCCTAGAATCTTATAATAAATAAGGTGTAGAATAATATTTTTTTAAATAGTCAAAAGTTTATAATAGAGACGGTAAAGTGACAGACACGTGAGACATTGTGCGGGAGCCATTTTTCACGTGTAAACAAGCACCCAACCAATAACATAATCTTTAAAATGCATTTGAACACGCAAAATATTTTTTCTTTCCTAATTTCTCGAGTATTAAATTAGGCGGCAATTCTAAAAAAGTCAAATTTAGTCTAAATCGATATTTTTAAATACACTCTAATCAATCCTATCATTTTGAAAATGTGACTTATGGGCACGACTATCGAGTAACGAAAACTCCTTCGCGGTAATGATCGATTTTTTGTGTTACAATTATACATTAAAAAATGAGAATATAAATTATATTTTATAATAAATTTATATTATATAGTAATAGATTTTTAATTAAGGTAAGAAATAATATATATATTTGATTAAAGTAAGAAATATAATTTTCTTTAGTTAAGGTAAGAAATAAATATATAATTATTTGGAAAAAAATATTTATAAATATATGTTTTGAAGAATATTAATACATAATTATTTTCTCTAGGGCTTGTAAATATGGTGATAATTATTTTTTCTTTGTTGATTCATTTGATTTCTTCTTTATCATTAAAACGGATTTAGCAAATGAAAAGACGTTTGGGAAAATAAATAGACCAGGGATCTAGATGCAGGACTCAAACAATTTCTCCTTTATGATCTTGTGCAATTTCATAATTAAAATAGTTGATAAATATTTATAACCAGTATGATGAATATATTCCTTTATTTCAACTCTATTTCTATTTTTTATACTTGTTTATCCTTGGATGATTCAAAATTATCATTAGTTTTTTATGTATTGATGGAGGATAATGCACTAATCAAACTAGTGAAAATATTAACTATTGCATAGATAGACACACAATTAGACACTGTCTAAATAACTAAAAGTTTGATTCATTATCAAACATCATCATGGATTGGCTTCTTAGGGAACTAGTATTTATATTATCCCAAGTGCTACTTTCCACTATTAATACATTATCCTGTTTTATAAATTGCCTTAAAGCATCTCTTATTGTAGTTCTTTAGTGTTTGTGTCATGAACAATTCTGTTGTTTTAGGCTAAACATTATTTTGTAATTTTTTGAAAAAAGAACTTGAAATCCATGGCAACTCTATGGAAAAGGAACTCACTCATAATCATGCTACTTTTATAGTATGGTTCAGTGGGTGACTTAGGGATACAGTAATCAAGCTTTTTCTTTCCTTTCCTTTGATTTTATTTTGTTATTTGATGTTACAGACCACGGGTATAGTTTGATCTTGAATGATTTTTCTTTCTACTACATTACGGTTGTCTCCATAGATAACACTAAGGTAATGAGTTGAAGACACAAAGCTGGTTCAATTGGCGGTATGAAGCTAGCTATACCATGTTGATTTATATAACTATTTTCAGTTTTAAATTTAGGAGTAATACATAGATCCGCCCCCTTAAAGTAGGAACATTTTGTATTACCATTTAAACTATTATTCAATTTTGAAATCCTCATTCTCAATACTTTTAAGAGCGGATTTCTGTAATAGCCCTCAAATTTATTTGTTGATGTTCATGATGTGGATCCGTTTCAACTAAACTTGCAGAAAAAGAATGATCGTCTTAGTGAGTTGCCAGATGAAATTCTGAACACAATCACTTGTAAGTTGAACATAAAAGATGCAGTGAAGACAAACATTTTATCGAAAAGATGGAGATACATTTGGATTAACCATGCTGACTTCAAATTTAACCGTCTTAATATATACTTGGATTGGGATATCCCTTACACAAACATTAGGACACTCGTTTTGTGAAATTTGTGGACCACATTATGCAGCAGCGGTTGAAAGGAAGCAACAAGATTAACTCATTTTGTCTTCAGTTTGAATTGGGGAAGTGTTTTTGTCGATCTATTGATCGGTGGATCACTTGTGCAGATAGAAAAGGTGTGGAGACCATTGATCTTGATTTGTCCAGTGGTACCTTCGGTTGTCGTCCAATTTCTTCCTACAAACAACAATATAAGTTGAAATATAACTTTTCGTTGATTAAGACTCTCCGAAAATAAAGGGTCATTGAAACATCTGCGAGTGGCCTCTTGCAATTTCCAGGATTAGTCAACTTCCGAAAAGTTTGGTTCACTCATTTCCCTTGAGCTACAAAGTGTAAATATAACCAGCCTTCAATTGACTAAGGTTCTAGAAAGTTGTCCTTTACTTGAGAAGTTAGCTCTGCATGAAATTTCAGACCATTATACGATACAAAGTGATCATCTCAAGATTTTGTCCTTGAAGTGTCTCGTTAAAACGAAGATTGATCTTTGTGCCAACAATCTCCATACAGTTCAATTAATTGGTCCGACAGAATTTTTCTCACTTAAGAACAAACCCCCGAGACTGGTTAATGTTTTTATAGACGAGATCGTAGATACCCGATTTAACATCAATGGATTGTGTCATGATATCCCTTTGATCGAGAATCTAATTTTATCATCACACTTATATTCATTAAAATTAAGAATTCACAAGTAAATCTTCCTTTCTTGTACTTGATCAATATTGTTTTTAAACTAACCGAGTTATTCTTTTCTTGCTGACAGCATTTCGGCATTTTCAGGTTCCTAGATGATCATGTGCATGCATTCACTAATATGAGGCAATTGTTTTGTGATGCTTTCCATAACCAAGCTAGAGTTGAATGGGTTCATAGGAAACCAACACCAAGTTGATTTGCTTGAGTATCTATTAGAGAGTCTAATCGGACTTAAAATATTGGCTATTGGTCCATCTAACAAGATATACAAAAGCTTCAGTTGTTGGGACAATGAATCAACTATTGAGGAAAAAAAACATGTTTCAAAATCAATCGGAATCGCTTCGCAAAATCATTTCTCCTTCCGTTTGACTAGTGTTTTTATAGAGTTTGGCGTTCCCATGATGAAAAATGTTTAGAGTTTGTACAGAATTAGTTGTTCCTTGATCAAAGACCAAATCTGGAATACTGGTGTTTTAATTTTGGTTTAAGTAGTAATTATTGAATATTGGAATATTGTTAGTTCCAACTTAATGAAAACTTATTTAAGAATATGCTTAATTTTATGATCCACTCTCAAACTCCAGTTGAGGTATTCTCAGATAGCCAATTGTTACCAAATTAAAGTGAAATGTTCATAATGTAATTGTTAACAATTGGTTAGTGGTAAATAAATGTAAAAATTAAATTGGTAAAATAAGAAATTTTAAAAATTATAAAGTAAATTTGTTTTAGTTTATTAGTTCAGCTTATTCTAAAGTACTCTTGATTTCAGGTTATTTTGATGGCTAATAATGTTAAGCATGTTTTTATCAAGTTTCTAATATTAGGAGAGAGAGAAAAGCTCTGGAGATTTTTTAGATGGCACGATCGGCACATCCACGACACGATCGACTTAGGCGGTGCGATATTGTCTTGAGTCGGAAGTCATAAAATCAGTGCCGAAATCAACATTGTTTAAAGGAAGTGCGATCGGCATAAGCGGCACGACACAATCGGCACGAGTGGCATAGGCAAATGCGGCCCGATCTGCACGGACAGCACGATATTGTATTGATCAAAGGAAGCGCGATCGGTACAGGCGGCATGACACGATCGGCACGGGCGGCAAAATAGGCACAAACGGCACAACCCGATTTGCACGGACGACATGATATCTAGCGACATTTTGTTGTGCAGTTGTTTTTTTTGGCTGATTTTTTGGGAACTTCTGGTTGCCGTCTACTGTGCAGTTTTCTCCTTAATCAGGCTGGTCTGGGTTGGGTGGCTTTTGCTAGCTCCTCTGTTGTCATATGCTGCTACAGATTACTATTGTTGATTTCTGATGCATGTCTGAATTGTTGCTAGTTGCTAAGGCATTTGGCTGTCTGATGCGCAGGCTGAGCCACGATGAGCCTACGCTCAACTAGCCTACGCTCAACTAGCCTCCGTTAGACCAGCCTCTGTTCGACCAGCCTCCTCAACCGACCCAAACGCATAAGGAAAAGTAAAGGGAATCTAGAGAAATTGGTTGAAAGGGCTGTCACTTCTTCTAGGTGTCCGATCGGTCACAATGTTGCTGATGCAGATGGCGTTGCCTTAAATCCAATTATTGCATCGACCAGTCACATGACTGATTCCGACTTTGACTCGTTTAACGGGTCACGTTTGCCCGCGTTTATATTAAGATCGATTCAACGAGTACAGAATTGGAAAAATTCGAGCTAAGATGCCTAAATGGAAACATGACCACCATTGAGGTCATATACGAGCATCCGGAAAAGTTGACGAGAAAAAGCAAAAGAAGCCATGTGGCCACCCCCGAACAAGAGAATCTAAAGGTGGTCAAAAAATATTATATCGAAATCCTCAAAGCAAATTAAAGTCACAACGAACACGTGAACGAGAACGAAAACCAAACTGATCCTAATCCCACCGAGCCTAAACCGAGACCCTTTTCCCACTAATTATGTTCAAAAAGTCCGACGTCGACGTGGATGATAGCGAAAGCCAAAACGTCTCAAAACATGAGCTCCGAAACCAAAGAAAGCCGCAACGTTGTCAAAGAAACCACCTTAAGGGAAACAACTCATACGCTCAACTCCAAACTCAAGCCCAAAAGAAAAAAAGTGACAAGAGAAGCCAGCGAAGACGAGGAATCCGGAACTCTATCCGTAAATATATCCCAAAAAGATCTAAGGGTGACAAGAAAGAAGGAAAGAAAGAACAAAGGCAAAGACAAAAGACACGAGTCCGAGGAAATCAACCCCTATAGTCTTGTTTTAGTTGATTAATTGCTAGTTTCGTTTCTTATTCACTTTTGTACCATGATTTAATGTTCGTGTGCGTTTCTTAAGCCAATTGTGTATTCCTTATGGCCATTGTGTGTTGACTTTGAGCAAATTGTTGTAATCTCAATTTCAGTTCTTGTACTTTTTTTACCCTCCTCCGATCATTTTAATTAATGACGTAAGCCATTTCTCAAAAAAAAAAGTTTCTAATGTTAGTTTATTTATTTTTTTATTTGTAATAATATTTTATATTTTATATATTTAAATATATATTTTTTATTAACATAATTTTAAATATTAATAAATTATTTAAATTAAAAAATAACTTTTCTAAAATAAAATTTAATAAAATTAAAAGATATTTGTTAGGATCTAGGTAGCCGCTGGAGGACCGGGGGTTGGACCGGTTAGCGGTTCTCACTCGAAGGGTGGTGGTTAATCCGGTTAGAGATTAACACCGGGGTTTCAATACTACACAACCTGTCACAAACCCTTGAACTAGGTTCAAGCGCGGAAGAGGTTTGCTTTCAGGTTGAAGCGACACACTTATATGATAGGCAGAATCAGTTTTAGATGATGAAGATTTGAGATTTGATGGGTCGGTTTCGGTAATCTGGAAATTCGGCTTAGATGGGATTAGGTAGGTTGGAGCAGTAAAGATCGGTTAGATAGTGAAACCGGCAGACAGTAAATAACAAGACAAATTTTATGGATGTTCGGAGATAAAACTCCTACGTCACCCCTTCCTCTCGAAACCGCGAGAAGGATATTCACTAAGGAATACAAGTACAATCCGATCGAGACTTATTTCCTGCTCGATAACACTATTACAATTTACACCGAAATTGTAAAACACACATTAACTTTAGCACTTAGGCTTTCTTAGAACAACACAATCTTATCACTTGTAGAATAAATGCTCTTAGAGTTTCTCACTTGTCCCACTGTGTCGCGCATTTACTCTTCTTCAACTGCCCTTTTTATAGGTGAAATATGCCAACGGTCATATTTCACTGCCTTGAATCTGATTGGCTGAGCAGTGGTGCAGTGATTCAGTGTTTCAGAGATTCAGACCTGCGGTCGTTTCCTCAGACCTGATGGTCAACCTCAGACCTGACATTCTGTCTCAGACCTGGCAGTCTGTTCTTCCGGTATGTAAGACAGGCCTGCTAGGTTTGTCTTTTACTCAATGTAGGCACTGTCTGTTGAACAGTTGTCTGTACTTGGAAGATCTTCTTTCTGACTTATCCCGAAGTGGAAAGATCCGGTAGTACTGTCTTCTGCAGCCTGCAGACTTTCCTCAGAGTTGTATGGATATGGAAGTGTTCAGTCTGTTCCTTTGGTATCATTCTCAACAGATACCCGAATTGTCTTCTTGTACTGGTCGGCCATTTGACTTAACCGGGTGGCTTCCGGTATGGGTGATATAACCGGACTTCTTCCGGTTATTCCTCTGCCTTGTGACTGATCGACTGTTTGATGATTCCGGTTTTAAACTTTGGCCGATCCTTTCTTTGTGCGGTCATGTTCCAAGTATTCTTGGTCGGTTTACTCACTTGACCGGTTAGTTTTCTTTAGCCGGTTCTTTTGTTTGTTCAGTCCGGTTCCTTGTTCCTGCATGGAAAGTTTATTTAAGTTAGGTTTATTTGAACCGGTCTGATTTTATCTAACAATTTCTCCCTTTTTGATTATTTTATTTAAAATTATCAAAATCATGTAAGCTTGCAACCGTAGGCCGGTTGTTTTGTTTGTCCGGATTTTTGAAACTGACTTAGGAGAATTTTTCGAAAAAATTTTGAGAAAAATTTTGAGAAAAATTTTGGAAAAGTCTTATCTTTTATCTTATCGATTTCTCCCTTTTTGATTATTTTATTTAAAATTATCAAAACTAAGTAGAGATGCAAAAGATGGCCGGTTTCAAAAATAGCTTTATATATAAGATAGATAACCGAAAATAACATAATATATAAAGATACTAAGACAAGTAAAGGAAAGAGAGCCCCTATTCCGAGTCCGAGAAGTCATATATGTTCCGCCTTTTCTTCTCCGGTTGCGGTCGACTGGCCGTTTCGGAAACTCGTTGTCTTGTAGACCGGGGCTGCAGTTGCTCTTCAACCTCCTCTTCGACTTGAGCAGCCTGCGGCGGTATACTCGAAATGACCGTTTTAGTGACCTCATTGAGCAGGTCGGCTATTTGAACTTTCTTTGAGGGTTCCCTCTTTCGCTTTTTCGGCGCTGAAACGGAGGAGGCCGCCTTTTTCTTCTTGTTGTCTTCTGCGAAACTTTCCAGCCTCCGTCTTTCTCTTTCCAACCGCGCAGCATCCTTCTCAGCTTGAGCGACTGCTTTCTTTGTAAGTCCCGGGAACTTGGCATCGGCCTTTCTAATCCGCTCGGCTTCCACTTCTTCTTCGGTGAGTTGGGATGATCGCGGTGCTTCCTTATCTTTACTTGCTTCGGCGTCCAGCTCATCCTGGACCCTCTTAGCCTCTTGAGTATCAGCCGCTATAGCCGCGGCATCCGCATTTATCTTATCCCTCAGCAGTTCGGCAACTTGAGCGGAAAGCGCCTTGAGTTCGTCCTCGAGACCGGCATTCTTCTTTTCAAGTTCGGATACCCGTCCGAGTGTTGTGCCGACCAGGTCTTGAGCAACCTCCGCCAATCGTTGATCGGTCTCTCTTTCAAGCCGGCCAAAGTCTTCCTTTAACTCGGAGGTTATATCCTCCAAAATTACGGTTCGCTTAAAATATTTACTGCGCACAACCGCCTCCTCCTGTTGATCTTCGTCGATTTCTGAGAGCCGGTCCCGAGTATTGTTCAAGAGATACCTTGTGGTGTCGGCGAACTTGAGTGCCGAGCAAACGATTCTTTGGAATCTGTCCTTGAATGGCTGAACCGCGGAGTCTTCAAACTCTTGAATACGGCTATCAATCCGTTCTGTTGTTGAAGCTTCAAGCCTTTGAAGACGGCCCTCAACCCATTCCTTTGTGAAGTCTGATTCGGAGACTTCCGGTTGTGGAGGAGGGGATTGCCCGGTGAGAAGAGGATCCGCCCTTTCATCGGATTCTTTTGATGCCGCATTCTCCCTTGGAGGTGTTGGACAATGATCCAGACTCGTGTCGATCCGGGGAGCGGTATAGACCGGTATTTCCCTTTGACTGTATATTGCCTCCAGCCGGTAAATTTCTTGAATGAGGTCTCCTTTGGCTTTTTCAAGCCTTTCTAACACCCGCGGTGTTAAGGTGTCTTCAGGTCCCACCTCTTCGAACTCCTCCGTAATCTTCCGGATGCGTGTGGTTAGCTTCCGTAGTTGTACCTGTGGTTTTAAGAGGTAGGTTCGGTGTAATACCTCTTCAATTGTATTGGATTTTGTGAGATCCATGATCACTGCCCCCACTTCCTTTAGTCTTTGGGTGCACTCCACGTCTGTATAGCCCGGTAGGATTTGGCTATACGGCTTGCCGAACCGGTGCTCGTGCCATTCCAGGTATAACTCCTCAATCGACTCGGCTCGCTTTTTGGCGCCCTGAAGGAGTTTCAGAGTTACCCTATCGGCTTCTGCTTCTTCGGCCTCCTCATTATCTTTGTCGCCGCCTTCATCACCGGCATCTTCACCACCCTCGGTGGTCTCAGGGTTTGCGTTAGGACCGGCTTCATCGGCACTCTAGGCCGAATGCTCTTCTTCATTGGCCGATCTTTCGTCGTCGGTATTTTCTGTATCGGTTCTTTCAGATGATGAGGCCGACCCTTCATCCTCCATTTGATGCGGTGGTTCCGAGAAAGTTACTTTCTCTTTTCCTTTGCTTTCGGCCTCTTCTTTCGCCGGGACCGCTTTCTTGTCGGCTTTCTTCTTTCGGCCACCTTTGGAACCAGGGGCCGGCTGCTTCCTTTCTAGGAATTGTTTCGATCTGATGAGGCTTCTATTTGCGACGATGACGCCGGGACCGATGTTGAGATTGTGGTGAAGGAAGATCTTACCGAGAGGAACGGCGTATCCCCACGACCGGTTTGAGTCCGGTTTCACCATTTCCATCAAGTTATGAAACACTGTCTTTGCCCAATTGACCTTTGTTCCCTCAATCAGGCGGACCAGCATCCTGATTTTGTCCTTTGTTAAGCTGCTATAGTTTCCTCCCCGTGCTAGAATCGCCCTTGCGAAGATGTCACAGATTGGGATATACTCCGGTTTCAACGTTGATTTGCTGCCGGATACTTTTATCGGCTTCTTAGTTGCCGAGAGTATCTGGCATGCCGCCTCAAACGTCTTAATCTCGATGTCCGCCGTTGCATCCTGGCCGGTTGTTGGAAGGCGCAGGCTTTCTGCCACCGATGCCTCGGTGAGCTCTATTTCAGTACCGCATACAGTTGCGGTGATTTTATCATTAGAGATAGTTGCGGTCTTGAAAATTCCTCGACCGCATCTTTGTAGAGAACATGAGGACCGCCAAGAAAATATTCCAGACCGGTTTTGACTACCCGGTCAATAACCTCCTTTGCCTCGGACGTACCTTTCAGTCGGATTTCCTCGAAATCCACCTGAGATAGGTGCCTAAACAAAGACGAATCGCGCCCCATCTTAGAGATTTTGAGAGAGTTTGAGAAATAACCGCTTCAGAGGGTTAGAGAGATTAGAGAGAGAAAGCAGATTCGCGTGAGAATGAAATAAAATGACCGAGAGTCCCTTTTATAGATGCGGTTTGGAAGCCCAACCGTCCCATCAACATTGGGCGGGAATTTTCCCTCCAAGTTGAAAGGAGCGGCAAACCATGGGCGGGAGAGAAAAGGCGCCAAACCATGGGCGGTAAACCAGGGGGGCGGGAGTTTTGGGCGGGAAATTTCCCTCCAAAACTTTTGCTTACGCCATTGACGACGCACTCTTCTTTTGAGACCGATTGAAGTGCCGGTTTTCTAGAGTTAATCGGTTATTTTGAATGATCAGAGTGTTTGCAATCTTTTTATTTTAAGCAATTTTATGTGACCGGATAAGGGCGCGGTTATAGTTTGAAGATGTTAACCGGTTACTTAGATAAATATTCAAAGTATTAAGAAGACCCGGTCATTTAAACTGAAATGAGATTGAATTCAAGAAATATGGCAGAAAGAAGACCGACAAATAAATCGGTATTGGAATAAGCATACATAACAATGGAAAAGTACAGTCTATGGAAGAAACATTCTGGAAATTCTTTCCTCCACCGAATCCTTGTCAAGGATGTTTGAAGGGGCGGCCGGTGTGCCCGGTCCAAACTCTGGCCGGTATGAGAGAATTAGTTTGCTGATGTGAGGTGCAAAACCAAGACCTTTCTTGGTTATTACCATGGATTTCAGACGTTGGAAGATGACCGTGGACCAATTGATGGCCTTGTTGCTAAAGATGTTGGTCATCATGTTGTAGGTATTCTTTGAGTACCGCTGATTAGGGGACTGACAAAGAATGGACCGAGTGACGATCTCAAGAAGAAGTTGAGCATGTCTCCCCAGAAGGTTTTTGGGCCCATGGTCTTCCACCGGTTCCATGGTTCCAGAAAAGACGAGTGAGTAATAGAATTCGTCAAGCCCCTCCAGAGGTGGAAAATCAGAGAACCCTTCTGTGGGCAGGTTGAATAGAGTGGCGAATTCGGCTTCATCGAGCCAGAAAGTGTGGTCCCTCACCGTAGAGACAATGTAATTGCCCCTAATACAGGCGCTTCTGAAGAACGCTTTAACGTCCTCAGTCAGAATCGGACCGGATTCTTCGAGAAACGACCGAAGGCCGGTAAGAATGAGTGATTCGAACATGAGTTTCTTTGCGTGCATCCCGTCCCATTCCTCCATGCATGAATCGAAATCGATGCTTAAGAAATTTCCCAAGGTTCGGCTCGGCATGATTTTAAACTTTGATATTAGAGATAGAGAGAGAGTTTATGAATTTGAGGTGTGTAGATTTCATTAGTAAAACTCTCCTTTTATAGAACCGGTTTTGGAGGGAAAGTATTTGACAGTTTTGTCTTTTTAGAGAATAGAATCTTTGTATTTCCAAGGTCATTGGGAAGAGTGTGCTTTTTGACTATTTTCGGTTCTCGAGGTAGGTATTAGTTGAGAAGTAACCAAGTTAGTTGGATATTGATAACTTGTGTTAGTTGGGAGTTACTTCATTAATTAAAGATCCTTTTTCATTAATGCACTAACAAAATGAAGAGTAAACGAAAGTGACCGAGGGAATCATAAATAAAACCGAGGAAAGACATAAGAAAAGCCGAAGTGGTCATGATGATGTTGGATAAAGATACACCCGGTGCATGCAACAAAATGACCGGGTGCAAGAAGGAGTGACTCAGGGTGCGCGGGAATTGACTTCACCGTTGGGATTGTACCGGCGGTTCCTCCTCCTCTAGGCCCTCTCAAACCGATCATAAAATGAGTCGGTTATCTCTTTGGTTAGCACCTGGGCTTGGTTCAGACCTTCGCCGGGACAGGTCGGAACACCAAGCTCCACAAGAAGGCAGCTTACTTGGGGGATGAGGTCGACTGACCGGATGCCGACCATCCAAATGAGGACGTCAAACAGCACCCTGGACCAGTTCACCGGTGTACCGGTGACAATAGCCGCTACCATATTGAAGGTTGCGGCACAGTAGGTATTGGTGACATCCCTTCCGAAGATGCTCCTACCTATCACATCGTTGAGGAGCTGATATTCAGCCCTCAGTTGTGATTTAGTGCCGTGATCGTCAACCGGCTCATCAGACCGGGCAAGAGTGAGTGAGACCTCGACCTTTATGTTGGCCGGTGGGTTGAGGTCTGTCAGCCCTTGTTTTGGCAGACTAAAGCACCGAGCAAAATCCTTCTCGGTGAAGTCGAAGATGATACCCCCTACTTTGGATTGAATATGGGTATCGAAATGGGGTGTACCCCTGAATACCCTGGCATTGTAGAAAAACTCCATGATGGACTCAGGATAAACGGTGTGTTTGTCGTCAAGGAAGTACTGGAGGCCAGTATCTTCCAAAGATTTTATCATTCTATAAATATCGTAGTGCTCGGTGCTGGAGCACGATTGAAAATCAACCTGAAGTATGTTGGGAAACTGAGACATTTTGTCTTAGTGAGAGAGAGTTTTTGACTTGTGAGGATTTCGGTAAGTGTTTGCTTCACTTAAATATTGGTTGGGGGGCTATCCTATTGTCCAGGTATTAAATGAGATGATATCTATTAACTGCAGGATAAGAAGTTTTGCATGAAATAGGCAGGTTTGCAGTCTAGGATGTTGGTCATAGGCCTGGACTGTGAAAGATATCATCAGATCTTCACGTCTTTTTAGGCGCGACCAGTTTACTTTGAAAGGGTAATGTTTCAGAACAGATATCTTTAAACCCTGATAGTTATTCCTCTTCTGTTTGAAATTCAAATAATCTAGAGTAACCTGCTTCCGAACCGGTCAATTATCAGTTGTTCATCCCGATGCGGTTATTTGGTGCATGCACCAGGTAACCGGTCGGTTTACTCTATCTGATGAACTGGGCGGTTCTTCCACAGGTACCCCGAAAATTTGAAGTTCAACAGGTTAGGAGGAACTACCAATTTTATCTGTCCGAACCGGTTTCCCTTTAAGCATCCTTAGGAAGAATCTGACTAATATCGGTTAAACCGAGAGTAAGTCTGAATTGAGAGAACTTAGCTTCCTATAGAGGCTTCGTGAAGATATCGGCTACTTGTTGATCATTCGATACGTATTCCAACCGGATATGCTTCAGCGTGACATGCTCTCGGATGAAGTGATGCCTTATGTCGATATGCTTGGTTCTGGAGTGGAGAACCGGGTTGTAGGTGATTGCAATGGCACTTGTGTTGTCACAGAAAATCGGGGACTCTTCGGCTATAACACCGAAGTCCTTCAGTTGTTGTTGGATCTAGAGGAGTTGTGAACAACAACTTCCGGCCGCCAAGTATTCAGCCTCCGCGGTTGATGTGGCCACCGATGTCTGTTTCTTGCTGTGCCATGACACCAGTCGGTCACCTAGGAATTGGCATGTACCGCTTGTGCTTTTCCTGTCAATCTTACACCCTGCATAGTCTGCATCTGAGTAACTTGTTAGATTAAAGGACGAGTCCTTTGGGTACCATAGGCCGACATCAGGTGTGCCTTTTAGATACTTCAGAATCCTCTTTCCGGCTGTGTAGTGGGATTGCTTTGGATTTGCCTGGAATCTCCCACACACACCGACCGCAAACAGAATGTCCGGTCTACTCGAAGTTAGGTATAGAAGAGAGCCGATCATCCCCCGGTATGCAATCTGGTCTACCGATTGACCCTCATCATCCCTGTCCAGTTTAATCGATGAGCTCATTGGAGTAGCCGCCGAGGAGCAAGTGTCCATCCCGAACTTCTTTAGTAGCTCCTTGGTGTACTTAGGTTGGCTGATGAATGTTCCTTCTTTGAGTTGTTTAACCTGAAGACCTAGGAAGAAACTTAATTCTCCCATCATACTCATTTCAAACTTGTCAGTCATCATTTTTGAGAATTTATCACATAGCTTAGGATTGGTGGAACCGAAAATGATATCATCTACATAGATTTGAACAAGCAGGATATGTTCCTTCCTTTCAAATTTAAACATTGTTTTATCCACCGAACCGATGGTGAAATCATGTTGTAATAAAAATGCGGTTAGTGTATCATACCAGACTCTAGGTGCTTGCTTTAGACCGTATAAAGCCTTATTTAATCGGTATACATGGTTTGGGAATGCAACACTCTTGAAACCGGGTGGTTGTTCAACGTACACTTCTTCACGTAGGTCACCATTCAGAAATGCACTTTTAACATCCATTTGAAAAACCTTAAAGTTTTTGGAAGCAGCAAAGGCTAGAAAAATCCTAATGGCTTCAATCCTAGCTACAGGAGCAAATGACTCTTCAAAATCAATGCATTCTTCCTGTTTGTAACCTTGAGCCACTAATCTGGCTTTGTTCCTCGTGACCAAACCGTCCTCATTGAGTTTGTTTCTAAATACCCATCTTGTTCCTATGACCGATTGATCTTTCGGTCTAGGGACTAGGTACCAGACTTTACTACTCTCGAACTGGTTTAGCTCTTCTTGCATTCCCAAGATCCAATCCGGATCTGACAATGCTTCATCTATTCTTTTCGGTTCAATCTGGGATATAAAAGCGGAATTAAAGTATCCTTCCAGAAGTTGACCCCTAGTTCGAACAGGTTCTGAAGGGTCACCTATAATTTGCTCAGGAGGATGTTTACTGTTTCTTCTGAGGTTCAGTTCAGGGATGTCTACCAAATTACCGTTTACTTGATCAAGGCTAGACATGTCAGCAGGCTGAACATGATTGTCAGACCGACCGACTTCCTCGGATTGGACCGAAGTGTCAGCTTCCTGTTGTGGAACAGCTTGATCCGGCTGGGTTTCAATGTTACCCATTTGGTCATGGACAAACCGCCTGAAGACTGGAGTTTCATCTTCACTATCAGAATGAATATTATTATTTTCCAATCTGTTGTGTAGATCAAAACATGATGCAGTATTACTTTCAACCGATTCATCGAAAACAACGTGAATTGTTTCCTCCATGGTTGCAGTTCTATTATTATATACTCTATATGCTTTACTTACTGCTGAGTATCCTAGCATGATCCCGGTATCGGTTTTTGCATCAAAAGCAGTGAGTTGGGTCTTACCATTTATATGTATATAACATTTACAACCGAAAATCCTGAGGTACTTAAGTTTGGGAACTCTGTTAAAATAAACCTCATACGGTGTTTTGTTGTGAAATTTGTTTATTAAAGACCGGTTTTGTGTATAACATGCAGTGTTGATAGCCTCAGCCCAAAATTTCTGAGCAATGCCGGAATCGGCTATCATGGACCGTGCGGCTTCCTTGAGAGTCCGGTTTCTTCTCTCGGCCAGGCCATTTTGTTGAGGAGTCCTAGCACTAGACAACTCGTGTCTAATGCCGGATTCATCAAGATATGCGGTTAATGTACTATTGGTAAATTCGGTACCTCGATCACTTCCAATGCTATTAATGCGAGTTGATTTTTCATTTTGCAGGCGCTTAAGAAGTGTAATCAGGTTTGATACGGTTTCACGTTTAGATGGTAGAAATATTACCCATGTAAATCTAGAATAATCATCAATAACTACCATGGTGTAGAGCATACCTCCTAGGCTAACAACCTGAATTGGTCCAAATAAATCCATGTGAAGAAGGTCTAAGCATCGGCTAGATTGGATATTTCCTTTACTCTTAAATGTTGACCTAGTTTGTTTACCCATTTGACATGCTGAGCAAACCTTATCTTGATTAAATACTATATCAGGAATGCCTTCAACTAGCTTTTTACCGCGAATGTAGTTTAAGGTTTTCATGTTTAGATGGTTTAATCTCTTATGCCACAACCAGGTTTGATCAGTCTTAGCTATCATGCATATAGGATATTCTACTTTAGTTTTCCAGTCTACCTTGTAGATATTACCTATCCTATTTCCGGTTAGCAGTACAATACATTGAGAGTTCTTAGCTAAGCATGCATGTTTAAGAAATTCTACAGTATATCCAGCATCACACATCTGATTAATGCTAAGCAGGTTAAAACGTAGGTTTTCAACTAGAAGTACATTATCAATAGTTAGGTTACCATGGACAATCTTACCCTTGCCCACAGTTCTACCTTTTGAGTTGTCACCAAAAGTGATGAAAGCACCGGTTGCTGTTCTGATATCGGTTAACAGATTGCTGTTTCCGGTCATGTGCCTGGAGCAACCGCTGTCCAAGAACCATTCAGAGTTTCCTAGCCGTTTCTTTGGATCCTGCAAAATATACATATTTACAAATGTTTGGTACCCACATTTACTTGGGTCCACATGCGATTAGTCCCTTAGGTATCCAAACCTTGATAAACCGGACGGTCTTCTTTGTTAGGGTTTTAACCGTCCTTTTGGCACTCGGTCTTGTGTATCTCGGTTTTTCTACAAAGGTCTTAAATGGTGATGGTCTTCGGTTCGGTGATCTGTGGTTTGACCTATGTGGTTCAGGAAAGGCTTTCATATGTTTGAGGATTTCGGCTTTTCTTTTCACAGGGTCAAGCCATTTCTCAGATTCGGTTGGACCAACGTAGTCGTATTTTAGCTTTTCTTCCCTATAGTATGCGGTCTCCTCCTCTTCAGCGGTCCAGGAGCTTTTAAGAAATTTTATAAAGGGAAGGTTTCCTCTTGTAAGCCTTACTTTCTCTATGGGTTTTCGGTCTTTGGAGCTATTCTCTGTGTATCCTAGGCCAAACTTGCAACGAGGATGTCTGTAGTGACTGTTCATGTTCTTTACTATATCACTAGATCTCTTATATGCGGCCATCTTATATTGAAGTCGGGCATTTTCTTCCTAGGTTAATTCTCTAGTCGGTTCACTGGATTGTTCGGTCTTAGGATCTAACTCGTTTTCTAAGGTATGAGTATCATCAGGTTGTACGACCTCCGGTTTGGTTATAATGGGTACCTCTAGTTCTGTCGGAATGGGTACTATGGGATCGGTTCTTATGTTGAGGTGCTTAGGTAGCATGGCTAGTAGGTTCCTATATTCTTCTACCATGTCATTCAATGCATTGTATAATTCATCTTTAGTAAATTCCTCACAAGGAGAGTCAAATACCTGTTCTTCATTTGCCATGAGACACGTGAGTTCATCATCACTGTCACTGTGAGCCCATAGACTTCCTCCATCGTCGGCTATCAGTGCTTTCGGTACCTCACTTCCTTCACCGGTTTGTTGATAATTGTTTCGGTCATTTTGATAATCCGGTTTCTGGGTATCCCTCCTCGGTTTTCTGCATTCCCACTTAAAATGTCCCAAACAGTTACAGTTATAACATCTTACATTGGATTTATCACCATAGTAGTTGTTTGTCGGTTGGCTTCTTTTCATGAACCTTCCGAACTTCTGTGCAAGCATTGCCATGGCATCCTCGGTGAACTGCTCGGCGGTTCTGATCGGTACAGGTGCAGGGGCCGGTGCCGGTGTAGGTACAAGTGCAGGGGCCGGTGCCGGTGCAGGTACAAGTGCAACAGGTTCTGTGGATGTGATTAGTGCTCTGGTTGATGTCGAGGCCGAGACTTCTTCTTCAGTCCTAGATCTCATTTCGAACTCGTATGCCTTAAGATCTTCGAATACATCGTATAGTTTCATCTTACGTAGGCTCTTTGATTCCCTCATTACCATTGTTTTTATATCCCAAGCACTTGGAAGAGATCTCAAAGTTTTCATAATGACTTCTTTGTTGTCATACCTCTTTCCAAGTGTTGCTAGCTCATCTAACACACCAGTGAACCGGTCACTGTATTCCTTCATAGTTTCTCCCGGTTTCATCTTGATGCTCTCAAACTTCTGTGTAGCTACCATTATCTTGTTTTCTTTTGTTCTTTCATTTCCTTCAAAGATCTGGATAACCGTGTTCCATGTCTCCTTCGCAATTTTGCAATCTCTGATCTTGCAGTATGTGTTTCTGTCCACGCTGTTGGAGATCCGGTTTCTAGCATGATTATCCAGGTTGTTTCTTCTTCTATCTTCAGCCGTCCATTCCTTTCTGTCCTTATCAATAAATATCGGTCCTTCGGTTAGAATGGACTCCATTTCATCATCCAAGGTGATTAAGTGCAGGTGCATGCGTGCCTTCCAGTTGGCAAAGTCATCACCTTCTAGCATTGGAGGCCTATCCTGAAACATGCTTGCTTGAGTATTGAAACTAACTGCTCTGATACCAATTGTTAGGATCTAGGTAGCCGCTGGAGGACCGGGGGTTGGACCGGTTAGCGGTTCTCACTCGAAGGGTGGTGGTTAATCCGGTTAGAGATTAACACCGGGGTTTCAATACTACACAACCTGTCACAAACCCTTGAACTAGGTTCAAGCGCGGAAGAGGTTTGCTTTCAGGTTGAAGCGGCACACTTATATGATAGGCAGAATCGGTTTTAGATGATGAAGATTTGAGATTTGATGGGTCGGTTTCGGTAATCTGGAAATTCGGCTTAGATGGGATTAGGTAGGTTGGAGCGGTATAGATCGGTTAGATAGTGAAACCGGCAGACAGTAAATAACAAGACAGATTTTATGGATGTTCAGAGATAAAACTCCTACGTCACCCCTTCCTCTCGAAACCGCGAGAAGGATATTCACTAAGGAATACAAGTACAATCCGATCGAGACTTATTTCCTGCTCGATAACACTATTACAATTTACACCGAAATTGTAAAACACACTTTAACTTTAGCACTTAGGCTCTCTTAGAACAACACAGTCTTATCACTTGTAGAATAAATGCTCTTAGAGTTTCTCACTTGTCCCACTGTGTCGCGCATTTACTCTTCTTTAACTGCCCTTTTTATAGGTGAAATATGCCAACGGTCATATTTCACTGCCTTGAATCTGATTGGCTGAGCAGAGGTGCAGTGATTCAGTGTTTCAGAGATTCAAACCTGCGGTCGTTTCCTCAGACCTGATGGTCAACCTCAGACCTGGCATTCTGTCTCAGACCTGGGGGTCTGTTCTTCCGGTATGTAAGACAGGCCTGCTAGGTTTGTCTTTTACTCAATGTAGGCACTGTCTGTTGAACAGTTGTCTGTACATGGAAGATCTTCTTTCTGACTTATCCCGAAGTGGAAAGATCCGGTAGTACTGTCTTCTGCAGCCTGCAGACTTTCCTCAGAGTTGTATGGATATGGAAGTGTTCAGTCTGTTCCTTTGGTATCATTCTCAACAGATACCCGAATTGTCTTCTTGTACTGGTCGGCCATTTGACTTAACCGGGTGGCTTCCGGTATGGGTGATATAACCGGACTTCTTCCGGTTATTCCTCTGCCTTGTGACTGATCGGCTGTTTGATGATTCCGGTTTTAAGCTTTGGCCGATCCTTTCTTTGTGCGGTCATGTTCCAAGTATTCTTGGTCGGTTTACTCACTTGACCGGTTAGGTTTCTTTAGCCGGTTCTTTTGTTTGTCAGGTCCGGTTCCTTATTCCTGCATAGAAAGTTTATTTAAGTTAGGTTTATTTGAACCGGTCTGATTTTATCTAACAATATTTATTAAAAAAAAATACATCTAAATAGCTTGTTTAGTGGTTTTGATTTTGTTTAATAATATAAAAAGTAAGTTATTTGTACTTTTATTTAGTGGTAAATTATAATAATATGATAAAAAATAATAATAAAATAAAGTTAGAAACTCATTCACCTATTAATCATTTTTAACAATTATTAAACAAAACAAAAGAATATAATAAATATCTCCCTTATCCTTTTTCTTTACAAGATCTACGATTTCGTTCCATGTACCTAGAAATTTATTGATATTCACGTTCTAAGCAAAATTATTCCACAACTTGGATACAAATGTGCACTCCACAAACAAGTGGTCAATGTTTTACTCTTTTGCTACACACATTGGGCAATTGACATCCAGAATATTCATATACTTCTTAATTATGTCTCGTGTCGCCCATCTTTTCCTGAATATCAGCCAAAGAATGAATTGATTTCGAGGTATAACCTTTGTAGACCAGACTACTTTATACCAATCGACAATCACTTCCTTTGTTCTAATAATCTCCCATGCTTTTTTTTTATATTTAAAATTTAAATTTAATAAGAGTAGAGTAAGAATATTTTAATATTTTTATTAATAAATTAAATAATTTTATAATTAAAATGATAATAATATAATAAAATGTAGATTTTTAAAAATTCAACCTAGAATACTAAAAAAAAATCAAAATAATTAAATATCAAACTAACCTTTAGACTGAACAAGATTAGGTATCAAACCTCTCTTGTTTTAAAAGTTCCTTTCAGATATTGTTTATAATTAAGTATATGTTGTAAAGTTTTGACAAATAGGTTATTGTACATAAATGAATGGGTTAAATGTAGAGTCTTAAATATAAAAAATATTATAATTGATTTTTTAAAATTATAAAAAATTAAGAAATACTTAAACTTAACAAAAACTCTTCTTTAAATTGATCATTTATCCCATATAAAATAATAGAATCCATAATCTAATGAAATATAACGACATTCGGCTCAACAAATACCTATATCTTATAGAGTTATTCATTTTATATAATGTTTTTGAAATATTAGTTTAAGTAATCTATATGTATATAATGATGCTTAATTTTTAAAATGTTCGGATTGCCGGGTCGAGAGCTGTGATTAATTTGGATATATATGTAAGAGTAAATGGATACTTGGGTCGGATTGTGGGTTGACCCGCCCATAAACTTAAAACGGTTAAAAATAAAATTAAAAATGCTATAATATATATGTGTTGTTTCTTATAAACCCAACCCTCTTCATCTCTGCTACTGAAGCCTTTTTTGAATAGGGATAAAGGTATAGTCTCAGATTTGGTGGAATGAGATTATTAGAATGATCAGTTTTTTGAATTGAAAAGTTTTTTGAATTGGAGACAGGCAGGCAGCTGGTTTGGTTCTATGAAAATAGTGAGGTACTTTTCAATTAACTGTCATTATATGGTTTGGTTCTAGAAGTTGTTAGTAGTGTAAAAGATTATAGAATAGATAATTAGATAACCAACTGTCATTATATGAGTAGTGTAAATAGTATGCAAATATGATGTAATAATTTCTAATTTCTTCCTAATGGAATGAGGCTCAGCCCCCCTCCGTTCTTATTCTCAATCTATCTCGTTTGGATTTATTATCTTCTATCATAATTCTCCCTCATTGCTAATTCTGGTTACTATTAAAGATTTTGTTTAGTTTGTGCCCTCTTTGTAGTTCGGGACACAACAACAGACTTAGTAGAATATATAAGAACAGTCGCATCAGTTTGGCCAAGTGAAGTAGAAGGATCGTACAAAGAGATGAAGAAATACAAAAGTTTATAATACTACTCGCATCTCAACCAAATAAATGTCTATTCTACAAGTAATAAGACAATATCATCAAATATAAAAACAGGAACAAATAAGGGAAGCTGTGAGAATAAATTTTAACCATTCTTTATATATAAGATTATATTGTTGCTCGTATGGGAAATTAGGGTTTGTCTGAGACATTAATTATTAGAAATATAATGAGATGAGAGGAACTGACCGACCTGAGGATGATGTGGAAGGAACGGTCGTCAGGTGGTGAATTTCAATCCTCCGATCACACTTCTCCTCTTAACTGGCGCAGAGCTCCGACCGACCGACCGAGAAGAGAGACGCGGAGAATTCGGTGGTGGAGAAGTGTATTTATACTTTTAATTCTGAATGGTAACATAATAAAGAAAACAAAAAGTTGGAACATAAAGAATAGTTTTGATAAAGAAACCTCTTTCAATAGTGAGAATACAAAAGCAAGGCATAAATTTATCTGAAAATCACTAGTAAATAAAGGTATGAACCTGAATTGGACTTTTTTCGTATAATCTTCATACTGAGTGGCAAATGTATCTTCCTCCATTGTTGCCCTTTTGCTTGGCTGATAGCACATGAAGCCCAGACTGCAACTATAAATAGTGCACTCATAGGATCTCTTAGCGCAACAACGGGATATGAATATGAAAAAGATACATTTGTCATTTTGGTCAAAAATCAGAAACAAAACATTCTCAAATGAAGCAGGACATTATACTACAATTTGGGGATATTGACGCAGAAACTAATTCCAATATCAGCATGCCCCAAAAAAAACCCTTAAAATAAATAATGTTTTGAGGTGCAATGGGGCGAACCTTCATCCATTTTTCGTCAAGAAAGAGTTTCATTGATCAACTAATTAAAGAAACATGATTATTGATTGACTCGAATACATTGATTGATCAAACAGGGTAAGAAAGTTTGGGAAATCAGGGTTTGTCTGAGCCATTAATTATTAGAAATGAAATGAGAAGAACTGACCGACCTGAGGATGATGTGGAAGGAACGGTCGTCGGGTGGTGGATTTCACTCTTTGATCACACTTCTCCTCCTAACTGGCGCAGAGCTCCGACCGATCAACCGGGAAGAGAGACGTGGAGGATTCGTTGGTTGAGGAGTGTATTGATACTTTTAATTCTAAATGGTAACATAATAAAGAAAACAAAAAGTTGAACATAAAGACTAGTTTTGATAAAGAAACCATTTTCAGTAGTGAGAATACAAAAGTAAGGCATTAATCTATCTGAAAATTGACTAGTAAGGGTATGAAACTAAATTGGGGTATGAACATGAATTGGACTTTTTTCGTGTAATATTCATACTGGGTGGCAGATGTATCTTCCTCTATTGTTACCCTTTTGCTTGGCTGCAACTATGAACAATACACTCATAGGTTCTCTTAGCACAGCAACAAGATATGAATATGAAAAATATACATTTGTCATTTTTGTAAAAAATCAGATACAAAACTCTCGCAAATGAAGCATAACATTATACTACAATTTGGGGATATTGATGCAGAAATTAATTCTTATACCAAATGATAAATCTCGATCATATCCAAAAAATAATATTAGCTTGCCCAAAAAAAACCCTTAAACCAAATAATGTTTTGAGGTGCAATGGGGTGAACCTTCATCCATTTTCCGTCAAGAAAGAGTTTCATTGATCAACTAACTAAAGAAACATGATTATTGATTGACTCGAATACATTGATTGATCAAACAGAGTAAGAAAGTTTGGGAAATTAGGGTTTGTCTGAGCCATTAATTATTAGAAATGAAATGAGATGAGAAGAATTGACCGACCTGAGGATGATGTGGAAGGAATGGTCGTCGGATGGTGGATTTCACTCTACGATAACACTTCTCCTCTTAACTGGCGCAGAGCTCCGACCAACCGACCGAGAAGAGAGACGCGGAGGATTCGGTGGTGGAGAAGTGTATTGATACTTTTAATTCTGAATGGTAACATAATAAAGAAAACAAAAAGTTAAACATGAAGACTAGTTTTGATAAAGAAACCACTTTCAGTAGTGAAAATACAAAAACAAGGCATAAATCTATCTGAAAATTGACTAGTAAATAAAGGGTATGAACCTGAATTGTGGTATGAACCTGAATTGGACTTTTTTTCGTGTAATCTTCATACTGGGTGGAAGATGTATCTTCCTCCATTGTTTCCCTTTTGCTTGGCTGATAGTACATTAAACCAAGACTGCAACTATGAACAATGCACTCATAGGTTCTCTTAGCGCAGCAGCAGGATATGAATATGAAAAATCTACATTTGTCATTTTGGTAAAAAATCAGAAACAAAACATTCTCAAATGAAGCAGAACATTATACTACAATTTGGGAATATTGATGTAGAAACTAATTCTTATACCACATGAAAAATCTCGATCATATCCGAAAAATAATATCAGTTTGCCCCAAAAAAACCCTTAAACCTAATAATGTTTTGAGGTTCAATGGGGCGAACCTTCATCCATTTTCCATCAAGAAAGAGTTTCCTTGATCAACTAATTAAAGAAACATGATTATTGATTGACTCGGATACATTGATTGATTAAACTGGGTAAGAAAGTTTGGGAAATTAGGGTTTGTCTGAGCCATTAATTATTAGAAATGAAATGAGATGAGAATAACTGACCGACCTGAGGATGATGTGGAAGGAATGGTCGTCGGATGGTGGATTTCACTCTCCGATCACACTTCTCCTCTTAACTGGCGCAGAGCTCCGACCGACCGACCAAGAAGAGAGACGCGGAGGATTCGGTGGTGGAGGAGTGTATTGATACTTTTAATTCTGAATGATAACATAATAAAGAAAACAAAAAGTTAAACATAAAGACTAGTTTTGATAAAGAAACCACTTTCAGTAGTGAAAATACAAAAACAAGGCATAAATCTATCTGAAAATTGACTAGTAAATAAAGAGTATGAACCTGAATTGTGGTATGAACCTGAATTGGACTTTTTTTCGTGTAATCTTCATACTGGGTGGAAGATGTATCTTCCTCCATTGTTGTCCTTTTGCTTGGCTGATAGTACATCAAACCAAGACTGCAACTATGAACAATGCACTCATATGTTCTCTTAGCGCAGCAGCAGGATATGAATATGAAAAACCTACATTTGTCATTTTGGTAAAAAATCAGAAACAAAACATTCTCAAATGAAGCAGAACATTATACTACAATTTGGGGATATTGATGTAGAAACTAATTCTTATACCAAATGAAAAATCTCGATCATATCCGAAAAATAATATCAGTTTGCCCCAAAAAAACCCTTAAACCTAATAATGTTTTGAGGTTCAATGGGGCGAACATTCATCCATTTTCCATCAAGAAAGAGTTTTTTTGATCAACTAATTAAAGAAACATGATTATTGATTGACTCGAATACATTGATTGATCAAACAGGGTAAGAAAGTTTAGGAAATTAGGGTTTGTCTGAGCCATTAATTATTAGAAATGAAATGAGATGAGAAGAACTGACCGACCTGAGGATGATATGGAAGGAACGGTCGTCAGGTGGTGGATTTCACTCTCCGATCACACTTCTCCTCTTAACTAGCGCAGAGCTTCGACCGACCGAGAAAAGAGACGCGGAGGATTCGTTGGTGGAGGAGTGTATTGATACTTTTAATTCTGAATGGTAAAATAATAAAGAAAACAAAAAGTTGAACATAAAGACTAATTTTGATAAAGAAACCACTTTCAGTAGTGAGAATACAAAAGTAAGGAATAAATCTATCTGAAAATTGACTAGTAAATAAAGGGTATGAACCTGAATTGAACTTTTTTCGTGTAATCTACATACTGGGTGGCAGATGTATCTTTCTGCATTGTTGCCCTTTTGCTTGGCTGATAGTACATCAAACCCAGACTGCAACAATGAACAGTGCGCTCATAGGTTCTCTTAGCGCAGCAGCAGGATATGAATATGAAAAAGATACATTTGTCATTTTGGTAAAAAATCAAAAACAAAACATTCTCAAATAAAACAGAACATTATACTACAATTTGGGGATATTGATGCAGAAACTAATTCTTATACCAAATAAAAAATCTCGATCATATCCAAAAAATAATATCAGTTTGCCCCAAAAAAATCCCTTAAACCAAATAATATTTTGAGGTGCAATGGGGAGAACCTTCATCAATTTTCCGTCAAGAAAGAGTTTCATTGATATACTAATTAAAGAAACATGATTATTGATTGACTCGAATACATTGATTGATCAAAAAGGGTAAGAAAGTTTGGGAAATTAGGGTTTGTCTGAGCCATTAATTATTAGAAATGAAATGAGATGAGAAGATCTGATCGACCTGAGGATGATTTGGAAGTAACGGTCGTAAGGTGGTGGATTTCACACTCCGATCACACTTCTCCTCTTAACTGGCGCAGAGCTCCGACTGACCGAGAAAAGAGACGCGGAGGATTCTGTGGTGGAGGAGTGTACATAAAGACTAGTTTTGATAAAGAAACCAATTTCAGTAGTGAAAATACAAAAACAAGGCATAAATCTATCTGAAAATTGACTAGTAAATAAAAGGTATGAACCTGAATTGGACTTTTTTCGTGTAATCTTCATACTGGGTGGAAGATGTATCTTCCCCCATTGTTGCCCTTTTGCTTGGCTGATAGTACATCAAACCAAGACTGCAACTATGAACAGTGCACTCATAGGTTCTCTTAGCGCAGCAGCAAGATATGAATATGAAAAACCTACATTTGTCATTTTGGTAAAAAATCAGAAACAAAACATTCTCAAATGAAGCAGAACATTATACTACAATTTGGGGATATTGATGTAGAAACTAATTCTTATACCAAATGAAAAATCTCGATCATATCCGAAAAATAATATTAGTTTGCCCTAAAAAAACCCTTAAACCTAATAATGTTTTGAGGTTCAATGGGGCGAACCTTCATCCATTTTCCATCAAGAAAGAGTTTCCTTGATCAACTAATTAAAGAAACATGATTATTGATTGACTCGAATACATTGATTGATCAAACAGGGTAAGAAAGTTTGGGAAATTAGGGTTTGTCTGAGCCATTAATTATTAGAAATGAAATGAGAAGAACTGACCGACTTGAGGATGATGTGGAAGGAACGGTCGTCGGGTGGTGGATTTCACTCTTCGATCACACTTCTCCTCTTAACTGGCGCAGAGCTCCGACCGACCAACCAAGAAGAGAGATGCGGAGGATTTGGTGGTGGAGGAGTGTATTGATACTTTTAATTCTGAATGGTAACATAATAAAGAAAACAAAAAGTTAAACATAAAGACTAGTTTTGATAAAGAAACCACTTTTAGTAGTGAAAATACAAAAACAAGGCATAAATCTATCTGAAAATTGACTAGTAAATAAAGGGTATGAATCTGAATTGGGGTATGAACCTGAATTGGACTTTTTTTCATGTAATCTTCATATTGGGTGGCAAATGTATCTTCCTCCATTGTTTCCCTTTTGCTTGGCTGATAGTACATCAAACCCAGACTGCAACTATGAACAGTGCACTCATTGGTTCTCTTAGCGCAACAGCAGGATATGAATATGAAAAAGATACATTTGTCATTTTGGTAAAAAAATCAGAAAAAAAACATTCTGAAATGAAGCAGAACATTATACTATAATTTGGGGATATTGACGTAGAAACTAATTCTTATACCAAATGAAAAATCTCGATCATATCCAAAAAATAATATCAGTTTTCCCCAAAAAAACCCTTAAACCAAATAATGTTTTGAGGTACAATGGGCAAACCTTCATCCATTTTCCGTCAAGAAAGAGTTTCATTGATCAACTAATTAAAGAAACATGATTATTGATTGACTCGAATACATTGATTCATCAAACAGGGTAAGAAAGTTTGGGAAATAGAGTTTGTCTGAGCCATTAATTATTAGAAATGAAATGAGATGAACTGACCGACTTGAGGATGATGTGGAAGGAACGATCGTCGGGTTGTGGATTTCACTCTTCGATCACACTTCTCCTCTTAACTAGCGCAGAGCTCCGACCGACCGACCAAGAAGAGAGACGCGGAGGATTCGGTGGTGGAGGAGTGTATTGATACTTTTAATTCTGAATGGTAACATAATAAAGAAAACAAAAAATTGAACATAAAGACTAGTTTTGATAAAGAAACTACTTTCAGTAGTGAGAATACAAAAGCAAGGCATAAATCTATCTGAAAATTGACTAGTAAGGGTATGAAACTAAATTGGGGTATGAACATGAATTGGACTTTTTTCATGTAATTTTCATACTGGGTGGCAGATGTATCTTCCTCTATTGTTGCCCTTTTGCTTGGCTGCAACTATGAACAGTGCACTCATAGGTTCTCTTAGCGCAGCAGCAGGATATGAATATGAAAAAGATACATTTGTCATTTTGGTAAAAAATCAGAAATAAAACATTCTCAAATAAAACAGAACATTATACTACAATTTGGGGATATTGATGCAGAAACTAATTCTTATACCAAATGAAAAATCTCGATCATATCCAAAAAATAATACCAGTTTGCACAAAAAAAATCCCTTAAACCAAATAATGTTTTGAGGTGCAATGGGGCGAACCTTCATCCATTTTCCGTCAAGAAAGAGTTTCATTGATATACTAATTAAAGAAACATGATTATTGATTGACTCGAATACATTGATTGATCAAACAGGATAAGAAAGTTTGGGAAATTAGAGTTTGTCTGAGCCATTAATTATTAGAAATGAAATGAGATGAGAAGAACTGACCGACCTGAGGATGATATGGAAGGAACGGTCGTCAGGTGGTGGATTTCACTCTCCGATCACACTTCTCCTCTTAACTAGCGCAGAGCTTCGACCGACCGAGAAAAGAGACGCGGAGGATTCGTTGGTGGAGGAGTGTATTGATACTTTTAATTCTGAATGGTAAAATAATAAAGAAAACAAAAAGTTGAACATAAAGACTAATTTTGATAAAGAAACCACTTTCAGTAGTGAGAATACAAAAGCAAGGAATAAATCTATCTGAAAATTGACTAGTAAATAAAGGGTATGAACCTGAATTGAACTTTTTTCGTGTAATCTACATACTGGGTGGCAGATGTATCTTTCTGCATTGTTGCCCTTTTGCTTGGCTGATAGTACATCAAACCCAGACTGCAACAATGAACAGTGCGCTCATAGGTTCTCTTAGCGCAGCAGCAGGATATGAATATGAAAAAGATACATTTGTCATTTTGGTAAAAAATCAAAAACAAAACATTCTCAAATAAAACAGAACATTATACTACAATTTGGGGATATTGATGCAGAAACTAATTCTTATACCAAATAAAAAATCTTGATCATATCCAAAAAATAATATCAGTTTGCCCCAAAAAAATCCCTTAAACCAAATAATATTTTGAGGTGCAATGGGGAGAACCTTCATTAATTTTCCGTCAAGAAAGAGTTTCATTGATATACTAATTAAAGAAACATGATTATTGATTGACTCGAATACATTGATTGATCAAAAAGGGTAAGAAAGTTTGGGAAATTAGGGTTTGTCTGAGCCATTAATTATTAGAAATGAAATGAGATGAGAAGATCTGATCGACCTGAGGATGATTTGGAAGTAACGGTCGTAAGGTGGTGGATTTCACACTCCGATCACACTTCTCCTCTTAACTGGCGCAGAGCTCCGACTGACCGAGAAAAGAGACGCGGAGGATTCTGTGGTGGAGGAGTGTACATAAAGACTAGTTTTGATAAAGAAACCAATTTCAGTAGTGAAAATACAAAAACAAGGCATAAATCTATCTGAAAATTGACTAGTAAATAAAAGGTATGAACCTGAATTGGACTTTTTTCGTGTAATCTTCATACTGGGTGGAAGATGTATCTTCCCCCATTGTTGCCCTTTTGCTTGGCTGATAGTACATCAAACCAAGACTGCAACTATGAACAGTGCACTCATAGGTTCTCTTAGCGCAGCAGCAAGATATGAATATGAAAAACCTACATTTGTCATTTTGGTAAAAAATCAGAAACAAAACATTCTCAAATGAAGCAGAACATTATACTACAATTTGGGGATATTGATGTAGAAACTAATTCTTATACCAAATGAAAAATCTCGATCATATCCGAAAAATAATATTAGTTTGCCCTAAAAAAACCCTTAAACCTAATAATGTTTTGAGGTTCAATGGGGCGAACCTTCATCCATTTTCCATCAAGAAAGAGTTTCCTTGATCAACTAATTAAAGAAACATGATTATTGATTGACTCGAATACATTGATTGATCAAACAGGGTAAGAAAGTTTGGGAAATTAGGGTTTGTCTGAGCCATTAATTATTAGAAATGAAATGAGAAGAACTGACCGACTTGAGGATGATGTGGAAGGAACGGTCGTCGGGTGGTGGATTTCACTCTTCGATCACACTTCTCCTCTTAACTGGCGCAGAGCTCCGACCGACCAACCAAGAAGAGAGATGCGGAGGATTTGGTGGTGGAGGAGTGTATTGATACTTTTAATTCTGAATGGTAACATAATAAAGAAAACAAAAAGTTAAACATAAAGACTAGTTTTGATAAAGAAACCACTTTTAGTAGTGAAAATACAAAAACAAGGCATAAATCTATCTGAAAATTGACTAGTAAATAAAGGGTATGAATCTGAATTGGGGTATGAACCTGAATTGGACTTTTTTTCATGTAATCTTCATATTGGGTGGCAAATGTATCTTCCTCCATTGTTTCCCTTTTGCTTGGCTGATAGTACATCAAACCCAGACTGCAACTATGAACAGTGCACTCATAGGTTCTCTTAGCGCAACAGCAGGATATGAATATGAAAAAGATACATTTGTCATTTTGGTAAAAAAATCAGAAAAAAAACATTCTGAAATGAAGCAGAACATTATACTATAATTTGGGGATATTGACGTAGAAACTAATTCTTATACCAAATGAAAAATCTCGATCATATCCAAAAAATAATATCAGTTTTCCCCAAAAAAACCCTTAAACCAAATAATGTTTTGAGGTACAATGGGCAAACCTTCATCCATTTTCCGTCAAGAAAGAGTTTCATTGATCAACTAATTAAAGAAACATGATTATTGATTGACTCGAATACATTGATTGATCAAACAGGGTAAGAAAGTTTGGGAAATAGAGTTTGTCTGAGCCATTAATTATTAGAAATGAAATGAGATGAACTGACCGACTTGAGGATGATGTGGAAGGAACGATCGTCGGGTTGTGGATTTCACTCTTCGATCACACTTCTCCTCTTAACTAGCGCAGAGCTCCGACCGACCGACCAAGAAGAGAGACGCGGAGGATTCGGTGGTGGAGGAGTGTATTGATACTTTTAATTCTGAATGGTAACATAATAAAGAAAACAAAAAATTGAACATAAAGACTAGTTTTGATAAAGAAACTACTTTCAGTAGTGAGAATACAAAAGCAAGGCATAAATCTATCTGAAAATTGACTAGTAAGGGTATGAAACTAAATTGGGGTATGAACATGAATTGGACTTTTTTCATGTAATCTTCATACTGGGTGGCAGATGTATCTTCCTCTATTGTTGCCCTTTTGCTTGGCTGCAACTATGAACAGTGCACTCATAGGTTCTCTTAGCGCAGCAGCAGGATATGAATATGAAAAAGATACATTTGTCATTTTGGTAAAAAATCAGAAATAAAACATTCTCAAATAAAACAGAACATTATACTACAATTTGGGGATATTGATGCAGAAACTAATTCTTATACCAAATGAAAAATCTCGATCATATCCAAAAAATAATACCAGTTTGCACAAAAAAAATCCCTTAAACCAAATAATGTTTTGAGGTGCAATGGGGCGAAGCTTCATCCATTTTCCGTCAAGAAAGAGTTTCATTGATATACTAATTAAAGAAACATGATTATTGATTGACTCGAATACATTGATTGATCAAACAGGATAAGAAAGTTTGGGAAATTAGAGTTTGTCTGAGCCATTAATTATTAGAAATGAAATGAGATGAGAATAACTGACCGACCTGAGGATGATGTGGAAGGAATGGTCGTCGGATGGTGGATTTCACTCTCCGATCACACTTCTCCTCTTAACTGGCGCAGAGCTCCGACCGACCGACCAAGAAGAGAGACGCGGAGGATTCGGTGGTGGAGGAGTGTATTGATACTTTTAATTCTGAATGGTTACATAATAAAGAAAACAAAAAGTTAAACATAAAGACTAGTTTTGATAAAGAAACCACTTTCAGTAGTGAAAATACAAAAACAAGGCATAAATTTGTCTGAAAATTGACTAGTAAATAAAGGGTATGAACCTGAATTGTGGTATGAACCTGAATTGGACTTTTTTTCGTGTAATCTTCATACTGGGTGGAAGATGTATCTTCCTCCATTGTTTCCCTTTTGCTTGGCTGATAGTACATTAAACCAAGACTGCAACTATGAACAATGCACTCATAGGTTCTCTTAGCGCAGTAGCAGGATATGAATATGAAAAACCTACATTTGTCATTTTGGTAAAAAATCAGAAACAAAACATTCTCAAATGAAGCAGAATATTATACTACAATTTGGGGATATTGATGTAGAAACTAATTCTTATACCAAATGAAAAATCTCGATCATATCCGAAAAATAATATCAGTTTGCCCCAAAAAAACCCTTAAACCTAATAATGTTTTGAGGTTCAATGGGGCGAACCTTCATCCATTTTCCATCAAGAAAGAGTTTCCTTGATCAACTAATTAAAGAAACATGATTATTGATTGACTCGAATACATTGATTGATCAAACAGGGTAAGAAAGTTTGGGAAATTAGGGTTTGTCTGAGCCATTAATTATTAGAAATGAAATGAGAAGAACTGACCGACTTGAGGATGATGTGGAAGGAACGGTCGTCGGGTGGTGGATTTCACTCTTCGATCACACTTCTCCTCTTAACTGGCGCAGAGCTCCGACCGACCGACCAAGAAGAGAGATGCGGAGGATTTGGTGGTGGAGGAGTGTATTGATACTTTTAATTCTGAATGGTAACATAATAAAGAAAACAAAAAGTTAAACATAAAGACTAGTTTTGATAAAGAAACCACTTTAGGTAGTGAAAATACAAAAACAAGGCATAAATCTATCTAAAATTGACTAGTAAATAAAGGGTATGAACCTGAATTGTGGTATGAACCTGAATTGGACTTTTTTTCATGTAATCTTCATATTGGGTGGCAAATGTATCTTCCTCCATTGTTTCCCTTTTGCTTGGCTGATAGTACATCAAACCCAGACTGCAACTATGAACAGTGCACTCATAGGTTCTCTTAGCGCAACAGCAGGATATGAATATGAAAAAGATACATTTGTCATTTTGGTAAAAAAATCAGAAAAAAAACATTCTGAAATGAAGCAGAACATTATACTATAATTTGGGGATATTGACGTAGAAACTAATTCTTATACCAAATGAAAAATCTCGATCATATCCAAAAAATAATATCAGTTTTCCCCAAAAAAACCCTTAAACCAAATAATGTTTTGAGGTGCAATGGGCAAACCTTCATCCATTTTCCGTCAAGAAAGAGTTTCATTGATCAACTAATTAAAGAAACATGATTATTGATTGACTCGAATACATTGATTGATCAAACAGGGTAAGAAAGTTTGGGAAATAGAGTTTGTCTGAGCCATTAATTATTAGAAATGAAATGAGATGAACTGACCGACTTGAGGATGATGTGGAAGGAACGATCGTCGGGTTGTGGATTTCACTCTTCGATCACACTTCTCCTCTTAACTAGCGCAGAGCTCCGACCGACCAACCGAGAAGAGAGACGCGGAGGATTCGGTGGTGGAGGAGTGTATTGATACTTTTAATTCTGAATGGTAACATAATAAAGAAAACAAAAAGTTGAACATAAAGACTAGTTTTGATAAAGAAACCACTTTCAGTAGTGAGAATACAAAAGCAAGGCATAAATCTATCTGAAAATTGACTAGTAAGGGTATGAAACTAAATTGGGGTATGAACATGAATTGGACTTTTTTCATGTAATCTTCATACTAGGTGGCAGATGTATCTTCCTCTATTGTTGCCCTTTTGCTTGGCTGCAACTATGAACAGTGCACTCATAGGTTCTCTTAGCGCAGCAGCAGGATATGAATATGAAAAAGATACATTTGTCATTTTGGTAAAAAATCAGAAATAAAACATTCTCAAATGAAGCATAACATTATACTACAATTTGGGGATATTGATGCAGAAACTAATTCTTATACCAAATGAAAAATCTCGATCATATCCAAAAAATAATACCAGTTTGCACCAAAAAAATCCCTTAAACCAAATAATGTTTTGAGGTGCAATGGGGCGAACCTTCATCCATTTTCCGTCAAGAAAGAGTTTCATTGATATACTAATTAAAGAAACATGATTATTGATTGACTCGAATACATTGATTGATCAAACAGGGTAAGAAAGTTTGGGAAATTAGAGTTTGTCTGAGCCATTAATTATTAGAAATGAAATGAGATGAGAATAACTGACCGACCTGAGGATGATGTGGAAGGAATGGTCGTCGGATGGTGGATTTCACTCTCCGATCACACTTCTCCTCTTAACTGGCGCAGAGCTCCGACCGACCGACCAAGAAGAGAGACGCGGAGGAT
>NC_061862.1:2941942-2967337 GCF_907164915.1 Impatiens glandulifera | reverse complement strand
CAGGTTCATACCCCAATTCAGGTTCATACCCTTTATTTACTAGTCAATTTTTAGATAGATTTATGACTTGTTTTTGTATTCTCATTATTGAAAGTGGTTTCTTTATCAAAACTAGTCTTTATGTTCAACTTTTTATTTTCTTTATTATGTTACCATTCAGAATTAAAAGTATCAATACACTCCTCCACCACTGAATCCTCCGTGTCTCTCTTCTCGGTCGATCGGAGTTTTGCGCCAGTTAAGAGGAGAAGTGTGATCGGAGAGTGAAATCCACCACCCGACGACCGTTCCTTCCACATCATCCTCAGGTCGGTCAGTTCTTCTCATCTTATTTCATTTCTAATAATTAATGGCTCAGACAAACCCTAATTTCCCAAACTTTTTTACCCTGTTTGATCAATCAATGTATTCGAGTCAATCAATAATCATGTTTCTTTAATTAGTTGATCATGAAACTCTTTCTTGACGGAAAATGGATGAAGATTCGCCTCATTGCACCTCAAAACATTATTTGGTTTAAGGGTTTTTTTTGTCAAGCTGATATTATTTTTTGGATATGATCGAGATTTTTAATTTGGTATAAGAATTAGTTTCTACATCAATATTCCCAAATTGTAGTATAATGTTCTGCTTTATTTAAGAATGTTTTGTTTCTAATTTTTTAGCAAAATGACAAATGTATCTTTTCCAAATTCATATCCTGTTGCTGCGCTAAGAGAAACTATGAGTGCACTGTTCATTGTTGTAGTATGGGTTTGATGTATTATCACCCAAGCAAAAGGGCAACAATAGAGGAAGATACATCTGCCACCCACTATGAAGATTACACGAAAAAAGTCCAATTCAGGTTCATACCCCAATTCAGGTTCATACCCTTTATTTACTAGTCAATTTTCAGATAGATTTATGCCTTGCTTTTGTATTCTCACTACTAAAAGTGGTTTCTTTATCAAAACTAGTCTTTATGTTCAACTTTTTGTTTTCTTTATTATATTACCATTCAGAATTAAAAGTATCAATACACTCCTCCACCACCGAATCCTCCGCGTCTCTCTTCTCGGTCGGTCGGAGCTCTACGCTAGTTAAGAGGAGAAGTGTGATCGGAGAGTGAAATCCACCAACCGACGATCGTTCCTTCCACATCATCCTCAGGTCGGTCAGTTCTTCTCATCTGATATCATTTCTAATAATTAATGGCTCAGACAAACCCTAATTTCCCAAACTTTCTTACCCTGTTTGATCAATCAATGTATTCGAGTCTATCAATATTCATGTTTCTTTAATTAGTTGATCAATGAAACTCTTTCTTGATGGAAAATGGATGAAGGTTCGCCCCATTGCACCTCAAAACATTATTTGGTTTAAGGGTTTTTTTTGGGGCAAGCTGATATTATTTTTTGGATATGATCGAGATTTATCATTTGGTATAAGAATTAATTTCTACATCAATATCCCCAAATTGTAGTATAATGTTATTCTTTATTTGAGAATGTTTTGTTTCTGATTTTTGACCAAAATGACAAATGTATCTTTTTCATATTCATATCCTGTTGTTGCGCTAAGAGAACCTATGAGTGCACTGTTCATAGTTGCAGTCTGGGTTTGATGTACTATCAGCCAAGCAAAAGGGAAACAATGGAGGAAGATACATCTGTCATCCAATATGAAGATTACACGAAAAAAGTCCAATTCAGGTTCATACCCCAATTCAGGTTCATACCCTTTATTTACTAGTGATTTTTGAGATAGATTTATGCCTTGCTTTTGTATTCTCACTACTGAAAGCGGTTTCTTTATCAAAACTAGTCTTTATGTTCCAACTTTTTGTTTTTTTATTATGTTACCATTCAGAATTAAAAGTATAAATACATCCTCCACCACCGAATCCTCCGCGTCTCTCTTCTCGGTTGGTCGGAGCTCTGCGCCAGTTAAGAGGAGAAGTGTGATCGGAGAGTGAAATTCACCACCTGACGACCAACAAACCCTAATTTCCCATACGAGCAACAATATAATCTTATATATAAAGAATGGTTAAAATTTATTCTCACAGCTTCCCTTATTTGTTCCTGTTTTTATATTTGATGATATTGTCTTATTATTTGTAGAATAGATATTTATTTGGTTGACATGCGAGTAGTATTATAAACTTTTGTATTTCTTCATCTCTTTGTACGATCCTTCTACTTCACTTGGTTCTTCATCTCTATGTTTATTACAACATATTTGCCTACTATTTACACTACTCATATAATGACAGTTGGTTATCTAACTATCTATTCTATAATCTTTTACACTACTAACAACTTCTAGAATCTTCTATTATAATGAAAATGCCTACTATAATGGTAATTTCTTCACTTAGAAACTGACATTAATACTGATTACAGTTTCCCGTGCATATGCATTACTGACTTCAAGTACCTTCCCGGGTCACAACGTTTGTCATTCCCCTATTGTACATTATAGTATAGTTCAATCCAAATAACTCTAATAACCATGTTTGTTGCCGGACTGTAGTGATATTTTTCTCCATAAGAAACTTCAAACTTTTTATCCTGATAATGAAAATGTTACCATAAAGGTAATTTCTTTACTTAAATAATGTCATTAATACTGCTAACAGTTTCTTCTCATATGTAGAGAATCATAATGTGTCTTAGCAAGTGATTTGCTCAGATACGCGATGGGTATTCTTTTCTACATCAATACTGCGCCAATGTTGGCATCTATTCTTTTCTATATCAATACTACGCCAATGCTCGCATTTATTTGTACTTTAAGATCAATCGAAAAATCAGGTAATACTAATACCGAAGTGGTGGTTAGAGCCTTTTTCAAGTTTTAAATGTCTTCTCTTCATCTTTAGTCCATTTAAACTTACTATTCTTGAGTAAAACCATGTAATGGTTTGTTAATAGTTCCAAGTTGCATACGAATCTTCGATAATACCCTGCCCAAGAAATCCTCTTAATGCTTTGATGCCCATGAAATGACCTGCATATTCCTGCTTCTTTAATCCAAATAAGCATTTTGATCGCTTACCATTATATTGTTTTTTAAGAATTTTCATAACTTTCTCAAAATACCTTAGATGTAGTTCCATATTAGAACTGTATATAAGAATATCATAAAAAAATATATTAATGATACCTTTCCTTGGCCATACTCGAAAATATTTCAATTATTAATACTTAGAATGTTGCAGTTGAATTTGATAATCCGAATGTCATTACTCTTGAATTCATACAGTCTAGAATGAGTTCTGAAAATAATCTTGTGGATGTCCTCTTCTCTGACCCTTATTTGATGATAATCCGCACATATGTCGAGGTTGATGAAAATTGTTGCTTCATAGAGCTCATCTAGTAACTCGTCCACTACAGATATAAGGTACTTATCCTTGATTGTGATTTAATTTTGTTGTATGTACTCTACACAAAATATCCATGTTCCATCCTTATTCTTAACAAGGATAATCGAATAAACAAATAAACTTGTGTTGTTTCTTATAAACCCAATCCTCTTCATCTCTGCTACTGAAGCCTTTTTTGAATAGGGATAAAGCTATAGTCTCAGATTTGGTGGAATCGTTTGAGATTATTAGAATGATCAGTTTTTTGAATTGAAAAGTTTTTTTGAATTGGAGACAGGCAGGCAACTGGTTTGGTTCTATGAAAACAGTGAGGTACTTTTCAATTAACTTTTGAATGGACAAGTCTGGTTATCCTTTTATGATCGGTTTGTTCTATTTTATGAAGATTGCTTAATTTCTATGTGGTATAATTGTCCTACGAAACAACCCAATTCTTTCTTAATAGTTTTTAGCTCACTAACTCACACTCATCAAATTGAAAGTTCTCTTATCCTTAATCCCGTACAAACGTATTTTTAAATCATTGATCCTTGTCTTCATTCATTGCTTTGGATACTTTAGCTTACTTTTTTAATCTTTCTCATCCAATCAACCCTAAACTATGTTGCAGCAATTTGAGTGTCCATACCTCGAGTGTAAATTAATTTTCCTTTGCACGATCCTATATAAAAAAACCTTCATCTGCAATGGTAAATACTAACGGATTATTTTCTCGTAGGTTAAAACCCAACCCAATTGGCGTGCATTTCCTTCGTCTATAAACGAATGAGTACTTCCCACTATCAATCAAAATAAGATATTTCCTTTTTTTGAGTTGCCCTAAAATTTTTAGTATAGAGTTATTGATTGAAACGCTAATAGAACTTCATTCGTGAATACATCCCTCCACGTCGAAACCATGTGGTCCATCAAATAATTAGTAACCAATGTTCCAGCTCGGCCCGTAAAAAATATATAGCATATTCACCTTGTCACTATCTTCGATTGTAAAATTTTCGAAAAAATGGTTCGCCCTCCTAACCCTATCGAATTAGTTCTATCAAATTTGTCTTGGTCAGTTATAGGATTCTTTAAAATAAGATTCGTGTTGTTTGTAGTCCTACTAATTTAAACTTCTATCTTTTGTTATAGCTGTTTGTTTGTTATATTTACATCTGATCGGCAAAATATTTCATCTCCATCTACGTTCTTTTTTCGTGCTGAAGTCGATGATGACGCTCATTTGAGTTCTTCCTTGATTTTGTTGACATGTATGTTTCTTGATTCAATTTTTCTGTTAGATTTGCCAAAAATGTTGACTACATTGATGTCTTCAAGTTGAATTTCACATTATCTTGTTGTAGTGCTACGGTCTTTTGACAAAATTTTGGATTCGGTTAGATGTTGATGTTCTTGAATTTTTAATGTAACATGTCAATTTGATTTTCAACTGTTGTTTCTTGATGCAAATTGACTAAATGTTGGCATTTGTTTCTATTTTGAGATCAACCTGAAAAATCAGGTAATAATAAAATTAGAGTGGTGGTTAGAGCCTTTTTCAAAGTTTTAAATGCCTTCTCTGCATTTTCAGTCTATTTAGATATACCCTTCTTGAGTTGCATACGAATCTTTGATAATACCCTGCCCATAAAACTTTGATGCCTAAGAAATGACATATATATTCCTACTTCTTTAATCCTAATAAGCATTTGATCGCTTACCAGACTGTTTTTTAGAATGTTTAAAACATCCTCAATATGCCTTGGTTGTTCTTCCATATTAGAACTATGTATAAGAATATCTTAAAAAATACTAATAAAACCATTTCTTAGCCATTTTAGAAAATATTTAATTTATTAATTGCTTAGGCCTTTTTTGGATTCAAGTTATTTAACAAATATGATTGGTGGTGATTTTGAGAAGGTATAGATTTTTTTTGGTAAATGACTTAATAAAGTATTAGTATATAATGATAAAATAATTATTATTTGGTATCAAATTATTAAAACACTGCTATTGAGAATACTTTATTTTTGTCTATTCTCTTAGTTGTTTAGTTTTAAAAATAATTTGATAAACCTATTTTGTTACCCCGCATGTATAGAAACACAAAATATCAAATAGAATGAAACCGCACTTATAAATGTTGGTTTTATAGTGATTGATATTTGTATGGCTTGAAATTTTGGAATTAGAGGTATTGGGTTTCAAATTACAGAAGTATTATGTTAGAGAATACTTAATTTCTGCATATTCTCTTGAATAGTTGATCTATTCTTTTCAAAAGTAATATTATATACTTAATTGGTTGTTTTTTGTTGCAATTACAAACACAAAGAATATTTCGAATAATATGGGTAATAGGGGTGATATCACTTAATTAAGGTTGGCTCTATAGTATTTTGATTTTGTTTTATAGAATTATAACACTATGGTTGAGAATACATCATTTCTGCATATTCTCGTTCTTAGTTGTTTTAATCTTTAAAATAATTTGTTTAAAATATTTTGTTGTCCTCATAGAATCACAAAAAAACTTCAAAAAGAATGGAAACAATATAACTTACTAATGTTGGTTTATAGTGATTGGTATTTTTATGCCTTGTGATTTTGAAATTTAGAGAAATATTCATTTTCAAATGATAGAAGTGTATTATGTTAGAGAATACTTTATTTCTACCTATTTTCTTGACTAGTTGGTCTATCTTTTTGAAAATTAATTTTATAAATATATTTTGTTGTCCTTTGCGAGTAGAGACACAAAAACATCATTTTAAAAAACATGGGGGCGATATAACTTTAAAAGTTGACTCGATAGTATTTGATTTTGTGATGAAGTATCAAATGATTGAAAATTGTGTTTGAGAATACTTCATTTTTTTATATATTCTTTTATCTAGTTGTTTAAGTCTTTTAAAAATAATTTGACAAGTCTATTTTGTTGACCTTTATGGATAAAACTACAAAGAAAAGTTCAAAAGGAATTGGGGCATTTTACTAATGTAAGTTGTCTAGTTATGATATTTTCGTGACTTTTACTTGTGATTTGAGAAATATAATCAATTTTGTAATTAAAGAAACATCATGTTTGAGAATACTTCATTTCATTTATGAATATTCTCATAATAGTTGACCCTTATGGATAAAACCACAAAGAAAAGTTCAAAAGAAATTGGGACATTTTACTAATGTTAATTGTCTAGTTATGAGATTTTCGTGGCTTTCGATTGGTGACTTGAGAAATATAATCAAGTTTGCAATTAAAGGAATACTATGTTTGAGAAACTTTATTTCATTTATGCATATTCTCAGACTAGTTGACCCTTATAGATAAAACCACAAAAAAAAGTTCAAAAGAAATTGGGGCATTCTACTAATGTTAGTTGTCTAGTTATGAGATTTTCGTGGCTTTCTATTTGTGACTCGAGAAATATAATTAAACTTGCAATTTAAGAAAAACTATGTTTGAGAATACTTCATTTCATTTATGCATATTCTCAAACTAGTTGACCCATATGGATAAAATCACAAAGAAAAGTTGAAAAGGAATTGGGGCATTTTACTAATGTTAATTGTCTAGTTATGAGATTTTCGTGGCTTTCGATTTTTTACTTGAGATCGGAGCTCTGCACCAGTTAAGAGGAAAAGTGTGATCGGAGAGTGAAATCCACCACCTGACGACCAACAAACCCTAATTTCTCATACGAGCAACAATATAATCTTATATATAAAGAATGGTTAAAATTTATTCTCACAGCTTCCCTTATTTGTTCCTGTTTTTATATTTGATGATATTGTCTTATTACTTGTAGAATAGATATTTATTTGGTTGAGATGCGAGTAGTATTATAAACTTTTGTATTTCTTCATCTCTTTGTACGATCCCTCTACTTCACTGATGTGACTGTTCTTGTATATTCTACTAAGTCTGTTGTTGTGTCCCGATCTACAAAGAGGGCACAAACTAAACAAAATCTTTAATAGTAACCAGAATTAGCAAGGAGGGAGAATTATGATAGAAGATAATAAATATAAACGGGATAGATTGAGAATAAGAACGGAGGGGGGCTGAGCCCATTCCATTAGGAAGAAATTAGAAATTATTACATCATATTTGCCTACTATTTACACTACTCATATAATGACAGTTGGTTATCTAACTATCTATTCTATAATCTTTTACACTACTAACAACTTCTAGAATCTTCTATTAAAATGAAAATGCCTACTATAATGGTAATTTTTTCACTTAGAAACTAACATTAATACAGCTTACAGTTTCCCATGCATATGCATTACTGACTTCAAGTACCTTCCCGGGTCACAACGTTTGTCATTCCCCTATTGTACATTATAGTATAGTTCAATCCAAATAACTCTGATAACCATGTTTGTTGCCGGACTGTAGTGATATTTTTCTCCATAAGAAACTTCAAACTTTTTATCCTGATAATGAAAATGTTTACCATAAAGGTAATTTCTTTACTTAAATAATGTCATTAATACTGCTAACAGTTTCTTCTCATATGTAGAGAATCATAATGTGTCTTAGCAAGTGATTTGCTCAGATACGCGATGGGTATTCTTTTCTACATCAATACTGCGCCAATGTTGGCATCTATTCTTTTCTATATCAATACTACGCCAATGCTCGCATTTATTTGTACTTTGAGATCAATCGAAAAATCAGGTAATACTAATACCGGAGTGGTGGTTAGAGCCTTTTTCAAGTTTTAAATGTCTTCTCTGCATCTTTAGTCCATTTAAACATACTATTCTTGAGTAAAACCATGTAATGGTTTGTTAATAGTTCCAAGTTGCATACGAATCTTCGATAATACCCTGCCCAAGAAATCCTCTTAATGCTTTGATGCCCAAGAAATGACCTACATATTCCTGCTTCTTTAATCCAAATAAGCATTTTGATCGCTTACCATTATATTGATTTTTAAGAATTTTCATAACTTTCTCAAAATACCTTAGATGTAGTTCCATATTAGAACTGTATATAAGAATATTATAAAAAAATATATTAATAATACCTTTCCTTGGCCATACTCGAAAATATTTCAATTATTAATACTTAGAATGTTGCAGTTGAATTTGATAATCCGAATGTCATTACTCTTGAATTCATACAGTCTAGAATGAGTTCTGAAAATAATCTTGTGGATGTCCTCTTCTCTGACCCTTATTTGATGATAATCCGCACATATGTCGAGGTTGATGAAAATTGTTGCTTCATAGAGCTCATCTAGTAACTCGTCCACTACAGATATAAGGTACTTATCCTTGATTGTGATTTAATTTTGTTGTATGTAATCTACACAAAATATCCATGTTCCATCCTTATTCTTAACAAGGATAATCGAATAAACAAATAAACTTGTGTTGTTTCTTATAAACCCAACCCTCTTCATCTCTACTACTGAAGCCTTTTTTGAATAGGGATAAAGCTATAGTCTCAGATTTGGTGGAATCGTTTGAGATTATTAGAATGATCAGTTTTTTGAATTGAAAAGTTTTTTGAATTGGAGACAGGCAGGCAACTGGTTTGGTTCTATGAAAACAGTGAGGTACTTTTCAATTAACTTTTGAATGGACAAGTCTGGTTATCCTTTTATGATCGGTTTGTTCTATTTTATGAAGATTGCTTAATTTCTATGTGGTATAATTGTCCTACGAAACAACCCAATCCTTTCTTAATAGTTTTTAGCTCACTGACTCACACTCATCAAATTGAAAGTTCTCTTATCCTTAATCCCGTACAAACGTATTTTTAAATCATTGATCCTTGTCTTCATTCATTGCTTTGGATACTTCCAGCTTACTTTTTTAATCTTTCTCATCCAATCAACCCTAAACTATGTTGCAACAATTTGAGTGTTCATACCTCGAGTGTAAATTAATTTTCCTTTGCACGATCCTATATAAAAAACATTCATTTGCAATGGTAAATACAAACAGATTATTTTCTCGTAGGTTAAAACCCAACCCAATTGGCGTGCATTTCCTTCGTCTATAAACGAATGAGTACTCCCACTATCAATCAAAATAAGATCTTTCCTTTTTTTGAGTTGCCCTAAAATTTTTAGTATAGAGTTATTGGTTGAAACGCTAATAGAACTTCATTCGTGAATACATCCCTCCACGTCGAAACCATGTGGTCCATCAAATAATTAGTAACCAATGTTCCAGCTCGGCCCGTAAAAAATATATAGCATATTCACCTTGTCACTATCTTCGATTGTGAAATTTTCGAAAAAATGGTTCGCCCTCCTAACCCTATCGAATTAGTTCTATCAAATTTGTCTTGGTCAATTATAGGATTCTTTAAAAAAAGATTCGTGTTGTTTGTAGTCCTACTAATTTAAACTTCTATCTTTTGTTGTAGATGTTTGTTTGTTATATTTACATCTGATCGGCAAAATATTTCATCTCTATCTACGTTCTCTTTTCGTGCTGAAGTCGATGATGACGCTCATTTGAGTTCTTCCTTGATTTTGTTGACATGTATGTTTCTTGATTCAATTTTTCTGTTAGATTTGCCAAAAATGTTGACTACATTGATGTCTTCAAGTTGAATTTCACATTATCTTGTTGTAGTGCTACGGTCTTTTGACAAAATTTTGGATTCGGTTAGATGTTGATGTTCTTGAATTTTTAATGTAACATGTCAATTTGATTTTTAACTGTTGTTTCTTGATGCTGATTGACTAAATGTTGACATTTGTTTCTATTTTGAGATCAACTTGAAAAATTAGGTAATAATAAAATTAGAGTGGTGGTTAGAGCCTTTTTCAAAGTTTTAAATGCCTTCTCTGCATTTTCAGTCTATTTAGATATACCCTTCTTGAGTTGCATACGAATCTTTGATAATACCCTGCCCATAAAAACTTTGATGCCTAAGAAATGACTTATATATTCCTACTTCTTTAATCCTAATAAGCATTTGATCGCTTACCAGACTGTTTTTTAGAATGTTTAAAACATCCTCAATATGCCTTGGTTGTTCTTCCATATTAGAACTATGTATAAGAATATCTTAAAAAATACTAATAAAACCATTTCTTAGCCATTTTAGAAAATATTTAATTTATTAATTGCTTAGGCCTTGTTTGGATTCAAGTTATTTAACAAATATGATTGGTGGTGATTTTGAGAAGGTATAGATTTTTTTTTTGTAAATAACTTAATAAAGTATTAGTATATAATGATAAAATAATTATTATTTGGTATCAAATTATTAAAACACTGCTATTGAGAATACTTTATTTCTGTCTATTCTCTTAGTTGTTTAGTTTTAAAAATAATTTGATAAACCTATTTTGTTACCCCGCATGTATAGAAATACAAAATCTCAAATAGAATGAAATCGCACTTATAAATGTTGGTTTTATAGTGATTGATATTTGTATGGCTTGAAATTTTGGAATTAGAGGTATTGGGTTTCAAATTACAGAAGTATTATGTTAGAGAATACTTAATTTCTGCATATTCTCTTGAATAGTTATCTATTCTTTTCAAAAGTAATATTATATACTTAATTGGTTGTTTTTTGTTGCAATTACAAACACAAAGAATATTTCGAATAATATGGGGAATAGGGTGATATCACTTAATTAAGGTTGGCTCTATAGTATTTTGATTTTGTTTTATAGAATTATAACAATATGGTTGAGAATACATCATTTCTGCATATTCTCGTTCTTAGTTATTTTAATCTTTAAAATAATTTGTTAAAAATATTTTGTTGTCCTCATATAATCACAAAAAAACTTCAAAAAGAATGGAAACAATATAACTTACTAATGTTGGTTTATAGTGATTGGTATTTTTATGCCTTGTGATTTTGAACTTTAGAGAAGTATTCAGTTTCAAATGATAGAAGTGTATTATGTTAGAGAATACTTCATTTCTACCTATTTTCTTGACTAGTTGGTCTATCTTTTTGAAAATTAATTTTATAAATATATTTTGTTGTCTATTGCAAGTACAGACACAAAAACATCATTTTAAAAAACATGGGGCGATATAACTTTAAAAGTTGACTCGATAGTATTTGATTTTGTGATGAAGTATCAAATGATTGAAAATTGTGTTTGAGATTACTTCATTTCTTTATATTCTTTTACCTAGTTGTTTAAGTCTTTTAAAAATAATTTGAAAAGTCTATTTTGTTGACCTTTATGGATAAAACTACAAAGAAAAGTTCAAAAGGAATTGGGGCATTTTACTAATGTAAGTTGTCTAGTTATGATATTTTCGTGACTTTTTACTTGTGATTTGAGAAATATAATCAATTTTGTAATTAAAGAAACATCATGTTTGAGAATACTTCATTTTATTTATGCATATTCTCATAATAGTTGACCCTTATGGATAAAACCACAAAGAAAAGTTCAAAAGAAATTGGGACATTTTACTAATGTTAATTGTCTAGTTATGAGATTTTCGTGGCTTTCGATTGGTGACTTGAGAAATATAATCAAGTTTGAAATTAAAGGAATACTATGTTTGAGAAACTTCATTTCATTTATGCATATTCTCAGACCAGTTGACCCTTATAGATAAAACTACAAAAAAAAAGTTCAATAGAAATTGGGGCATTTTACTAATGTTAGTTGTCTAGTTATGAGATTTTCGTGGCTTTCTATTTGTGACTAGAGAAATATAATTAAACTTGCAATTTAAGAAAAACTATGTTTGAGAATACTTCATTTCATTTATGCATATTCTCAAACTAGTTGACCCTTGTGGATAAAATCACAAAGAAAAGTTGAAAAAGAATTGGGGCATTTTACTAATATTAATTGTCTAGTTATGAGATTTTCGTGGCTTTCGATTTTTTACTTGAGAAATATAATCAAGTTTTCAATTAAAGAAAATTATGTTTGAGAATACTTCATTTCATTTATGCATATTCTCAGACTAGTTGACCCTTATGGATAAAACCACAAAGAAAAGTTCAAAAGGATTTGGGGCATTTTACTAATGTTAGTTGTATGAGATTTTCGTTGTTTTCGATTTATGACTTGCGAAATATAATTAAACTTGCAATTTAAGAAACATTATGTTTGAGAATACTTCATTTCATTTATTCATATTCTCAAAATAATTTATCTACTTTTTTCATAATTAATTTGTTAAGCCTATTTTGCTATCCGATATTAAACACACAAAAATATTTTGAAAATTATGAGACAACATCACTTAATTAAGTAGTTCTATAATATTGAGATTTTAAATTTGTGAAATATATTAAATATCAAATGATTTAACTCACTGTATTTCAGAATAATTCATTTATACTTATTATCTTTGTTTATTATAAGGCAATATCACTTAAATTGTGATTTTGGACTTAAAAAATATTAAGTATTACATGATTAAATTATTAAGGTTGAGGATACTTTATTTATGCATATTCTCTTGTTTAGTTTCTTTTGTCATAAAAATAATATAATTAATATATTTTGTTGTCCGGCGTGGATAAAAAACACAAAAATTCAAAAATAATGAGAATAATATCATTTATTAATGTTGGTTTTATAGTGATTTATATTTTCGTGAATTGTATTGGTTTGGGAATTAGAAATATTTTTGGGTTGCTTGAAATTTGAGAAATAGAAATATAGTTTTAGTTTGAAATTATAGAAATATTTCATTTTTCTGCATAATCTCTTAATTATTTGGTCTACTCTTTTATAAGAAAATCATATAAGCTTATTTTATTGTCATTGCGGTGAAAAAAACAAATGAGGCGGTTTCACTCATTATGTTGCCTTTATAAATTGAAATTTTGGACATAGAAAAATGTTGAATATAAAATTATTGAAAAAAATGTTCGACAAAATTTTATATATGCGTAATCTCTTTTCAATAACGGATCCTGACAATGAAGTTTCTCTCTTCCCTGGACGATTCTAGGGGCCGATTTTGTCGCGAGGGCGATCTGAAAATCATTAATGTTTCTCGTAATAACAGAATTATAAAGGATCCGAGATCCAGGATAAATGATGTCAATCAAGGTATGATTTCTATGCAGCAATAATCTTGGTATAGACCATACTTATGGTAATGAGAATCCCCTGGCATTAAGGTAGATAAGACAAAAACTAGTGTGGAAGAACTTTTATCTAAATATTAAAATAGATACGATTGTACAAAATAATGTTGTTACTATTGTCATACAAATTATATCTTCAATATAGCTGTTGGAGTTTGTCCCATTGGGGTAGCAATTATCTAAATGCAAGTGTGAATGCTAAAGAAAGTGCTAGTCAGATCGTCTGTAATGGTTAAGGTACCATGCTAACGAAAGCAACCTGAACAGAACTTGAACAATGAGAATCTTCAAGACAATTATGAAATAATAATGGCTAGTCTAAGCTTTCTACTTACAGCTGGAAGATGTTTGGATGACACTACTATTAGAACCAGTCTACCATGTGTATCGACTTGTTCTGCTTGACTCTTCGTTCTAAAAAATGTTAAATGTAAACAAACTCCATTGACATGCAAGGAGAGAGAATTATAATAGAAGATAAGGAATAGAGACGGGACAAATTGAATCAGAAATAGGGAGCAGAAGAATGGAGGTGCTGAGCCCCATTCCATTAGGAAGAAATAAAAAACTATTACGGTTTGTTATTGTTTTTGTTGTCATTTGAATATATCTTTTTTTTGTTGATGACTCTTTTATCTCAAGGCAAAAGCTGCCTTGTCTTGATTGAACCCTTGTATCTCTTTTCCTTTTTGGGTTTTATTAAATGACAATAAGTCATTTCCCAAAACAAACAAAAATTCAGAAATTATTACATCATATTTGCCTTATTTATTTATACTATTCATGTATGGACACTCATAAACAATTAGTAACTACTTCTATAATCTTTTACACTACTAACAACTTTTATAATCTTCTATGAGGCTGGATCTTTCGTGTATATGCATTGTTGACTTCATGTACCTTCCCGGGTCACAAAATTTGTCTTTCCCCTATTGTACATTATGGTATAATTGAATCCCTAACTTTGATAACCATGTTTGTTGTGATATTTTTCTTCATCAGAACTTTTTATTTTTCTCATATATAGAAAACAATAAATGTCTCTTAGCTAGTGAGCTGCTCAGATATGATGGAGGATAATGCACTAATCAAACTAGTGAAAATACTAACTATTGCATAGATAGACACACAATTAGACATTGTCTAAATAACTAAAAGTTTGATTCATTATCAAACATCATCATGGATTGCTTCTTAGGGAACTAGTATTTATATTATCCCAAGTGCTACTTTCCACTATTAATACATTATCCTGTTTTATAAATTGCCTTAAAGCACCTCTTAATGTAGTTCTTTAGTGTTTGTATCCTAAAAATGAACAATGCTGTTGTTTTAGGCTAAACATTATTTTGTAATTTTTTGTAAAAAGAACTTGAAATCCATGGAAACTCTATGAAAAAGGAACTCACTCATAATCATGCTACTTTTATAGTCCAGTCCAGTGGGTGACTTAGGGATACAGTAATCAAGATTTTTCTTTCCTTTCCTTTCCTTTGATTTTATTTTGTTATTTGATGTTGCAGACCACGGGTATAGTTTGATCTTGAATGACTTTTCTTTCTACTACATTACGGTTGTCTCCATAGATAAAACTAAGATAATGAGTCAAAGACACAAAGCTGGTTCAATTGGCGGTATGAAGCTAGCTATACCATGTTGATTTATATAACTATTTTCAGTTTCAAATTTAGGAGTAATACATAGATCTGCCCCCTTAAAGTAGGAACAATTTATATTACCATTTACACTATTAGTCAATTTTGAAATCCTCATTCTCAATACTTTTAAGAGAGGATTTATGTAATAGCCCTCAAATTGATTTGTTGATGATCATGATGTGGATCCGTTTCAACTAAACTTACAGAAAAAGAATGATCGTCTTAGTGAGTTGCCAGATGAAATTCTGAACACAATCACTTGTAAGTTGAACATAAAAGATGCAGTGAAGACAAGCATTTTATCGAAAAGATGGAGATACATTTGGATTAACCATGCCGACTTCAAATTTAACCGTCTTAATATACTTGGATTGGGATATCCCTTACACAAACATTGGGACACTCGTTTTGTGAAATTTGTGGACCACATTATGCAGCAGCGGTTGAAAGGCAGCAACAAGATTAACTCATTCTGTCTTCAGTTTGAATTGGGGAAGTGTTTTTCTCGATCTATTTATCGGTGGATCACTTGTGTAGTTAGAAAAGGTGTGGAGACCATTGGTCTTGATTTGTCCAGTGGTACCTTCGGTTGTCGTCCAATTTCTTCCTAAAAACAACAATATAAGTTGAAATATAACTTTTTGTTGCTTAAGACTGTCTCCGAAAATAAAGGGTCATTGAAACATCTGCGAGTGGCCTCTTGCAATTTCCAGGATCAGTCAACTTCCGAAAAGTTTGGTTCACTCATTTCCCATGAGCTACAAAGTGTAAATATAACCAGCCTTCAATTGACTAAGGTTCTAGAAAGTTGTCCTTTACTTGAGAAGTTAGCTCTACATGAAATTTCAGACCATTATACGATACAAAGTGATCATCTCAAGATTTTGTCCTTGAAGTGTCTCGTTAAAACGAAGATTGATCTTTGTGCCAACAATCTCCATACAGTTCAATTAATTGGTCCGACATAATTCTTCTCATTTAAGAACAAACCCCCGTGACTGGTTAATATTTTTATAGACGAGATGGTACATTCCCGATTTAACATCAATGGATTGTGTCATGATATCCCTACGATCAAGAATCTAATTTTATCGTCACACTTATATTCATGTTTTAAAGTAAGACTTCCCAAGTACATCTTACTCTTCTTGTACTTGATCAATATTGTTTTTAAACTAACCGAGTTATTATTTTCTTGCTGACAGCTTTGCATTTTCACGTTCCTAGATGATCATGTTCATGCATTCCCTAATAAGAGGAGATTGTTTTGTAATGCTTTCCATTACAGGGGATGGTTATGGATCATTTATATCTTGAAGACTTTTCCCTTGCTGCAAAGATTGGAGTTGAATGTAAAGATTCCAACAATCAAGCACATTATTCTTGAAAATCCTTACATAACATTTTAATATTTTTAATATTTGTTGCAGTTGCTCAAAATCTTACCAGAGTACTTACAAATAGGGAAGAAGGAGGTCATTGAGAAATTCCCTAATGGAACCATAACCAAGCTAGAGTTGAATGGGTTCATAGGAAACCAACACCAAGTTGATTTGCTTGAGTATCTATTAGAGAATCTAATCGGACTTAAGTATTGGCTATTGGTCCATCTAACAAGATATACAAAAGCTTCAATTGTTGGGACAATATAGAAACAACTATTGAGGAAAAAGACATGTTTCAAGATCAATCTGAATGGCTTCGCAAAATCATTTCTCCTTCCATTCGTCTAGTGTTTTTATCGAGTTCGGCATTCTCCGTGATGAAAAATGGTTAGAGTTTCTATAGAGTTCGTCGTTCCTTGATCAAAGACTAAATCTAGAATACTAGTGTTTTAATTTAGCTTGATTATTGTTTAGTTTTTGAGATATTGTTTAATAATATAAGAAGTGTGTTTTTTTAATTAAAACAAACTAATGACACCACACGGACATGATCCGCTTAAACTCAAAACATTTTTATATATTAAGTCGACTTTTATAATTGAGGTACATTTGTGGTTATTTGTATTTTTATTTTAATTATTAAAATTTATTTAAAATTAAAATTTATTTTATATAAAATAATATTTTAAATGAATGAATAGATTTAATGGTAAATTATAATAATGTGATAAAAAATTAATAATAAAATAAAGTTAGAAAGGGAATTTGATGAAATAACCCTACAGATTGATGTATTTGCTCTAGTGGTCACTCGCTAATTTAAATTGATCTGGTGGTCACTTATATTTTTTTGGATGAAATTAACCTTTTCGCGTCACGCGAAGGAATTTTTTTTATATAAATACTCAAATTTTTTCATTTCGTTATTTTTCTTTCTCACTCTTCTCTTTTTTCTCGCGACGGCACGGCGGCACGACGACGAAAACCTAAACCTAAATGAATACAATATACAGATCTGTGATTTGGTCGATTTATGTTTTTATTTCCATTATTTCATCTTTAAACCTTAAACCATGAGGTTTTCATCTTTTTTCATCTTATTGTTCATCTTTGTTCATATTATTGTTCATCTTTGTTCATCTTTGTTCATCTTGGTTGTTCATCTTGTCGATGATGATGTTTGTAGTTGATGATACTCTGATTCGGTTCCGTTTCACGGAAGATTCATTTGATTTTTGCGACTTCACGTTTCGCGAAGGCCTTCACGTTTTACGAAGGGCTTCACGTTTCGTGAAACCCATAGCGAAACCCATATCAGGTTATTTAATCTGATTTGTTCATGTGGTCTAGGGTTATTTGATCTTCTCCAGATAATGCATGTAACAAAAAGTACTTTCAGGTGCTGCAGTGGTGGAGTTTTCTGTTCGAGCTATACCAGAATTTATTTCGACCTTTTGTCAAAAGAAAAGGTTGTCTTCTAAAGTATCATCAAGATACATATGTGAGTGTTGTTGTTTTATGAGAAAGTTTTCTTACTTAAATTGTTTTTGGATAATCTATCAGACAAATCTGAAGTCTTCTGGAAACCTCACTTCTATCGGGTATACTTGTTGTAAGTATCCGTCTGTTTCTTTCTTGACCATAAAAGAGCCTTTTTCTGGATATCGATAATTCATAACTAATGATATTGTTTTGTGTCCAATTGTCTCTTCTACTTATTAAGCAATTGTTCTGCTCATAATTTTGATATCGGGCCTTTGTTGCTTGATGGGCATTGACACTTCGACTAGGTTTGAAGCGCCTCAAGAATCTTGACTTCCTTTATTCTTGGGCGAACGAAGATCCTTTTTTTGTCATTACAAGAATGTTTGTTTCCGAGACATAAATAAACTCAAATGTGTATCATCTGTTAGTTTGAAATTACAATGTAACACTTATTTTATTGAAGTTTTTTTATTTATTTGAGAATTTCTGTTCATTTTATTACCCAGAAAGGGTAAACAAACCTTAAAGCTGGTTTGCAATATAAATTTCTTGTGCTTGATATTTTTCTACACACAATGTTAATAGAAGAGAGCAATTTTCATATTTCATTTCAACTCATAAATCAATCAATATTATTAATTCAATCCAATATCTTATAAAGATAAAGTTCACATTTCAGTTAAAAATTATACTAAATTCAATTTAAATATGCCCAAACTCTAGTAAATTCTTTCGGCTGTTGATACAGGTCACAGAAAAACAACAATAACTGTAATATTGTCTTTGCTTCCACGTTTAGCAGCCTCAATTGCTAACCTTTTTGAGCACATCCCAGGTACTTTAACAGTGTCCTTGATAATGCTCACAATGTCTTTTAAAAGTAATTTGACAAGTCTATTTTGTTGACCTTTATGGATAAAACTACAAAGAAAAGTTCAAAAGGAATTTGGGCATTTTACTAATGTTAGTTGTCTAGTTATGATATTTTCGGGGCTTTTTACTTGTGATTTGAGAAATATAATCAATTTTGTAATTAAAGAAACATCATGTTTGAGAATACTTCATTTCATTTATGCATATTCTCATAATAGTTGACCCTTATGGATAAAACCACAAAGAAAAGTTCTAAAGAAATTGGGACATTTTACTAATGTTAATTGTCTAGTTATGAGATTTTCGTGGCTTTCGATTGGTGACTTGAGAAATATAATCAAGTTTGAAATTAAAGGAATACTATGTTTGAGAAACTTTATTTCATTTATGCATATTCTCAGACTAGTTGACCCTTATTAATAAAACCACAAAGAAAAATTTCAAAAGAAATTGGGGCATTCTACTAATGTTAGTTGTCTAGTTATGAGATTTTCGTAGCTTTCTATTTGTGACTCGAGAAATATAATTAAACTTACAATTTAAGAAAAACTATGTTTGAGAATACTTCATTTCATTTATGCATATTCTTAAACTAGTTGACCCTTATGGATAAAACCACAATGAAAAGTTGAAAAGGAATTGGGGCATTTTACTAATGTTAATTGTCTAGTTATGAGATTTTCGTGGCTTTCGATTTTTTAATTGAGAAATATAATCAAGTTTTCAATTAAAGAAAATTATGTTTGAGAATACTTCATTTCATTTATGCATATTTTTAGACTAGTTGACGATTCTAGGGGCCGATTTTGTCGCGAGGGCGATATGAAAATCATTAATGTTTCTCGTAATAAAAGAATTATAAAGGATCCGAGATCCAGGATAAATGATGTCAATCAAGGTATGATTTTTATGCATTCTAGCAATAATCTTGGTATAGACCATACTTATGGTAATGAGAATCCCCTGGCATTAAGGTAGATAAGACAAAAACTAGTGTGGAAGAACTTTTATCTAAATGTTAAAATAGATACGATTGTACAAAATAATGTTGTTACTGTTGTCATACAAATTATATCTTCAATATAGCTGTTGGAGTTTGTCCCATTGGGGTAGCAATTATCTAAATACTGGCATTTGTTTCTATTTTGAGATCAATTGAAAATCAGGTAATACTAATATCGGAGTGGTAATTTGAGCCTCTTTGAAAGTTTAAATGTCTTCTCTGCATCTTCAGTTCATTTAAACATACCATTTTTTAGTAAATTTATGTAATGGTTTGTTAAGAGTTCCAAAGTTGTATACGAATCTTCGATAATACCCTGCCCAAGAAAGCCTCTTAATGCTTTGATGCCCAAAAAATGACCTAGATATTCCTGCTTCTTTAATTCAAATAAGCATTTTAATCGCTTTACCAATTGACTATTTTATAGAATGTTCAAAACATCCTCAATATACCTTGTTCTGTAGTTCCATATTAGAACTGTATATAAGAATATCATAAAAATTACTAATAAAAGCTTCTTTATTAGGGCAAGGGTTGTCTTATCTGGATTGAACTCTTGGTTTTAGTAAATGACAATAAGTCATTTTTCAAAAAAAGAAAACATAAATTATTACATTATATTTGTTTATCTATTTATACTACTCATATATAGACTGTTGATTATCTAACTATCTATCAACTGCTAACAACTTTAACTAGTACTACTTCTATAATCTTTTATAGTACTAACAACTTTTATAATCTCTTATGAGGCTGAATCTCTCGTGTTTATTCATTGTTAACTTTATGTACCTTCCTAGGTCACAACATTTATCTTTCCCCTATTGTAAATTATGATATAATTAAATTCCAATAACTTTGATAACCATGTTTGTTGAAGGACTGTAGTAATATTTTTCTTCATCAGAACATTTTATCCTGATAATGAAAATGCCTAACATAAAGCTAATATCTTCACTTAGATACTGCCAATAGTTTATTCTCATATGTATAAAAACATAAATGTCTCTTAGATAGTGATTTTCTCAGATATGCGATGGGTATTTATTTCTACATCAATACCGCGCCAATGCAGGCATCTGTTTCTATTTTGAGATCAACCGAAAAATCAGGTAATACTAATATCGGAGTGGTAGTTAGAGCCTCTTTCAAAGTTTTAAATATCTTCTCTGCGTCTTCAGTCCATTTAAACATATCATTCTTGTGTAAATCCATGTAATGGTTTGTTAATAGTTCCAAAGTTGCATAAAAATCTTCGATAATGACCTGCCCAAGAAATAATCTATATATTCCTGCTTCATTAATCCAAATAAGCATTTTGATCATTTTACCAATAGACTAATTTTTTTAGAATTTTCATAACTTTATCAAAATACCTTAGATGTAATTCCATAATAGAACTGTATAAAATAATATCATAAAAAAATACTAATAAAATATTTTCTTAGCCATTCTCGAAAATATTTCAATTATTAATACTTAGAATGTTGCAAGTACATTTGATAATTCGAATGTCATCGCTCATATAATCTAGAATGAGTTCTGAAAACAGTGTTGTGAATGTCCTCTTCTCTGACCCTGACCCTTATTTGATGATAATTAAAACATAAGTCGAGGTTGATGAAAAATGTTGCTTCATAAAGCTGATACAGTAACATGTCCACTACATGTATATGGTACTTATCCTTGTTTATGATTTTATTTAATTGCATGTGGTCTACACAAAACATCCATATTCCATCATTTTACTTAACTAAGATAACACGATAAACAAATAAAGGGATAAAGGTATAGTCTCATATTTGGTGGAATCGTTTGAGATTAATAGAATGACCAGTTTTTAGAATTGGAGGCAGGCAGCTGGCTTGGTTCTTTGAAAACATTAAGGTACTTTTCAATTACCTTTTGAATGGACAAGTCTAGTTGTCCTTCTATGATCAGTTTGTTCTGTTTGAAGACGATTTCTTAAATTTTATGTGGTATATTTGTCCCACGAAACAACCCAATCCTTTTTATTGGTTTTTTGCTCACTAACTCGACACACATCAAATTGAAAGTTATCTTATCCTTAATCCCGTACAAACGTATTTTTAAACCATTGATCTTTGTCTTCATTCATTTCTTTGGATAATTCTAGCTTACTTGTTTAAACTTTGTCATTCAATCAACCCCTAAATTATGTTTCAGCCTCCTAATTTGAATGTCCATACCTTGAGTGTAAATTAATTTTCCTATGCACGATCCTATATAAAGTACCTTCATTTGCAATGGTAACTACTAACGGATTATTTTCTCGTAGGTCAAAACCCAACCCAATTGGTGTGTGTTTCCTTAGTCTATAAACGCTATCAATCAAAATAAGAACTTTACTTTTTTTGAGTTGCCCCAAAATTTGTTGTATAGAGTTATTGGTTGGAACACTAATAAAACTTCATTGTGAATACATCCCTCCATGTCGAAACCGTGTGGTCCATCAAACTTAGTAACCCATGTTCCAACCAACTCAGCCTGTAAAAAATATATAACATAATTCAACTTGTCACGAATTAGTTCCATCAAACTTATCTGGATCATTTCTAGGATTATTTAAAATAAGCTTCATGTTGTTTGTATTCCAAGCTTCCTATTGTTTGTATTCCTACTAATTTAAACTTTTGTCTTCTGCTATCATGTTATTGTTGGTTGATGTTTGTTAGATTTACATCTAGTCGGCAAAATATTTCATCTCCATCTACGTTCTCTTTTCGGGCTGAAGTCGATGATGACGCTCATTTTAGTTCTTTCTTGATTTTGATGACATGTAAGTTTCTTGATTCAATTTTGTTGCTAGATTTGCCAAAAATTGTGACTACATTGATTCTAGTCTTCAAGTTGAGTGTTGTTGTTCTCTCATTGTATCTTATTGTATAAAATTGAATTGTTTCACAATATCTTGTTGCAGTGTTACAATCTTGTGACACAATTTTTAATTCGGTTAGATGTTGATATTTTGAATCTTTTATGTAACATGTCAAATTTATTTGCAACCGTTGTATCTTAAATTTTTTGAATTAAGTAGGATGACTAAATGTTGGCATCTTTTTCTATTTTGAGATCAACCTGAAAAATCAGGTAATAATAAAATTGGAGTGGTGGTTCGAGCTTCTTTCAATGTTTTAAACGCCTTTTCTGCATTTTCAGTCTATTACGACATACCTTCTTGAGTTGCATACGAATATTTGATAATACACTGCCTATGAAACCTCTTAATGCTTTGATGTCAAAGAATTGACCAATATATTCTTGCTTCTTTAATCCTAATAAGCATTTTCATCACTTTACCGCTTTACCACACTGTTTTTTAGAATGTTCAAAACATCCTCAATATGCCTTAGTTTTAGTTCCATTTTAGAACAGTAGATAAGAATATCTTAAAAAAATACTAATAAAATCATTCCTTAGTGATTCTAGAAAATATTTAATTTATTAATTGCTTAGGCCTTGTTGGATTAATGTTATTTAAAAAATATGATCGGTGTTGATTTTTTGGAGGTATAATTTTTTTATTTTATAAAATGACTTAATAAAGTATTAGTATTTAATGATAAAATAATAATTATTAAGTATCAAATTACTAAAATACTGCAATTGAAAATACTTCATATTCTCTTAGTTTAATTTTACAAATATTTTGATAAACCTATTTTGTTGCCCCCACATGGATAGAAACACAAGATTTCAAAAGGAATGAAATCGCACTTACTAATGTTGGTTATATAGTGATTGGTATTTGCATGACTTGTAATTTTGAAACTTAGTGGTATTAGGTTTCAATTTATAGAAGTATTATGTTAGAGAATATTTAATTTCTACCTATTATCTTGCCTAGTTGATCTATTATTTTCAAAAGTAGTATTATAAACTTAATTTGTTATTTTTTGTTTCAATTACAAACACGAAGAATATTTTGAAAAATATAAGGTGATATCACTTAATTAAAGTTGGCTCTATAGTATTTGATTTTGTGTTAAAGTATTATAACACTACGGTTGAGAATACTTCATTTCTGCATATTCTTGTTCTTATTTGTTTTAGTCTTTAAAATAATTTAATAAACATATTGTGTAACAAATTTCAAAAAGAATGAAAACAATATAATTTACTAATGTTGGTTTATAGTGATTGGTATTTTCATGCCTTGTGATTTTGGATTTTAAAAAAGTATTAAGTTTCAAATGATAGAAGTTTATTATGTTAAAAAATACTTTATTTCTACATATTTTCTTGACTAGTTGGTCTATCTTTGCAAAAAGTAATATTATAAATCTATTTAGTCGTCTTTTATGAGTATAGACACAAAAAGAACATTTCAAAAACATGGGGAGATATAACTTAAAAGGTTGACTCGATAATATTTGATTTTGTGTTTAAGTATCAAATTATCTTAGTTGTGTTTGAGAATACTTCATTTCTGTATATTATTTTACCAAGTTGTTTTAGTTCTTTAAAATAATTTGATAAGTCTATTTTTTTACCCTTATGCATAAAACCACAAAGAAAAGTTCAAATCAAATTGGGGGCAATTTACTAATGTTATTTGTCTAGTTATGAGATTTTCGTGGCTTTTGTGACTTTCGATTTGTGACTTAAAAATATAATCAAGCTTGCAATTACAGAAATACTATGTTTGAGAATACTTCATTTCATTTATGCATATTCTCATAATAGTTGACCCTTATGGATAAAACCACAAAGAAATGTTTAAAAGAAATTGGGGAATTTTAATAATGTTAGTTGTCTAGTTATGATATTTTCGTGGCTTTCGATTTGTGACTTGAGAAATATAATCAAGTTTTAATTAAAATAACAATATGTTTGAGAATAATTCATTTAATATATGCATATTCTCATAATAGTTGACCCTTATAGATAAAACCACAAAGAAAAGTTCAAAAGAAATTGGGGCATTTTACTAATGTTAGTTGTCTAGTTATGAGATTTTCGTGGCTATCGATTTGTGACTTGAGAAATATAATCAAGTTTGTAATTAAAGAAACACTATGTTTGAGAATACTCCATTTCATATATGCATATTATTATAATATTTGACCCTTATGGATAAAACTACAAAGAAAAGTTCAAATGAAATTGGGGTATTTTACTAAGGTTAGTTGTCTAGTTAAGAGATTTTCGTGGCTTTCAATTTGTGAATTGAGAAATATAATCAAACTTGCAATTAAAGAAACACTATGTTTGAGAATAATTCATTTCATTTATGAATATTCTCATACTAGTTGACCCTTATGGATAAACCACAAAGAAAAAGTTCAAAAGAAATTGAAGCATTTTACTAATGTTAGTTGTCTAGTTATGAGATTTTCGTGGCTTTCGATTTGTGACTTAAGAAATATAATCAAGTTTGCAATTAAAAAAAATATGTTTGAGAATACTTAATTTCATTGACACACCATTTAGCTGAGGTGTTCCTAGGGTAGACAACTGTGTGACTATCCCACAGTTTTTCAAATGATGATCAAATTCGTGGCTCAAGTACTCACCACCACGATCAAATCGAAGTGCTTTTATTT
>NC_061862.1:2928507-2941442 GCF_907164915.1 Impatiens glandulifera | reverse complement strand
GTAAAATATGATATAATTAAATTCCAATAACTTTGATAACCATGTTTGTTGAAGGACTGTAGTAATATTTTTCTTCATCAGAACATTTTATCCTGATAATGAAAATGCCTAACATAAAGCTAATATCTTCACTTAGATACTGCCAATAGTTTATTCTCATATGTATAAAAACATAAATGTCTCTTAGATAGTGATTTTCTCAGATATGCGATGGGTATTTATTTCTACATCAATACCGCGCCAATGCAGGCATCTGTTTCTATTTTGAGATCAACCGAAAAATCAGGTAATACTAATATCGGAGTGGTAGTTAGAGCCTCTTTCAAAGTTTTAAATATCTTCTCTGCGTCTTCAGTCCATTTAAACATATCATTCTTGTGTAAATCCATGTAATGGTTTGTTAATAGTTCCAAAGTTGCATAAAAATCTTCGATAATGACCTGCCCAAGAAATAATCTAGATATTCCTGCTTCATTAATCCAAATAAGCATTTTGATCATTTTACCAATAGACTAATTTTTTTAGAATTTTCATAACTTTATCAAAATACCTTAGATGTAATTCCATAATAGAACTGTATAAAATAATATCATAAAAAAATACTAATAAAATATTTTCTTAGCCATTCTCGAAAATATTTCAATTATTAATACTTAGAATGTTGCAAGTACATTTGATAATTCGAATGTCATCGCTCATATAATCTAGAATGAGTTCTGAAAACAGTGTTGTGAATGTCCTCTTCTCTGACCCTGACCCTTATTTGATGATAATTAAAACATAAGTCGAGGTTGATGAAAAATGTTGCTTCATAAAGCTGATACAGTAACATGTCCACTACATGTATATGGTACTTATCCTTGTTTATGATTTTATTTAATTGCATGTGGTCTACACAAAACATCCATATTCCATCATTTTTCTTAACTAAGATAACACGATAAACAAATAAAGGGATAAAGGTATAGTCTCAGATTTGGTGGAATCGTTTGAGATTAATAGAATGACCAGTTTTTAGAATTGGAGGCAGGCAGCTGGCTTGGTTCTTTGAAAACATTAAGGTACTTTTCAATTACCTTTTGAATGGACAAGTCTAGTTGTCCTTCTATGATCAGTTTGTTCTGTTTGAAGACGATTTCTTAAATTTTATGTGGTATATTTGTCCCACGAAACAACCCAATCCTTTTTATTGGCTTTTTGCTCACTAACTCGACACACATCAAATTGAAAGTTATCTTATCCTTAATCCCGTACAAACGTATTTTTAAACCATTGATCTTTGTCTTCATTCATTTCTTTGGATAATTCTAGCTTACTTGTTTAAACTTTGTCATTCAATCAACCCCTAAATTATGTTTCAGCCTCCTAATTTGAATGTCCATACCTTGAGTGTAAATTAATTTTCCTATGCACGATCCTATATAAAGTACCTTCATTTGCAATGGTAACTACTAACGGATTATTTTCTCGTAGGTCAAAACCCAACCCAATTGGTGTGTGTTTCCTTAGTCTATAAACGCTATCAATCAAAATAAGAACTTTACTTTTTTTGAGTTGCCCCAAAATTTGTTGTATAGAGTTATTGGTTGGAACGCTAATAAAACTTCATTGTGAATACATCCCTCCATGTCGAAACCGTGTGGTCCATCAAACTTAGTAACCCATGTTCCAACCAACTCAGCCTGTAAAAAATATATAACATAATTCAACTTGTCACGAATTAGTTCCATCAAACTTATCTGGATCATTTCTAGGATTATTTAAAATAAGCTTCATGTTGTTTGTATTCCAAGCTTCCTATTGTTTGTATTCCTACTAATTTAAACTTTTGTCTTCTGCTATCATGTTATTGTTGGTTGATGTTTGTTAGATTTACATCTAGTCGGCAAAATATTTCATCTCCATCTACGTTCTCTTTTCGGGCTGAAGTCGATGATGACGCTCATTTTAGTTCTTTCTTGATTTTGATGACATGTATGTTTCTTGATTCAATTTTGTTGCTAGATTTGCCAAAAATTGTGACTACATTGATTCTAGTCTTCAAGTTGAGTGTTGTTGTTCTCTCATTGTATCTTATTGTATAAAATTGAATTGTTTCACAATATCTTGTTGCAGTGTTACAATCTTGTGACACAATTTTGAATTCGGTTAGATGTTGATATTTTGAATCTTTTATGTAACATGTCAAATTTATTTGCAACCGTTGTATCTTAAATTTTTTGAATTAAGTAGGATGACTAAATGTTGGCATCTTTTTCTATTTTGAGATCAACCTGAAAAATCAGGTAATAATAAAATTGGAGTGGTGGTTCGAGCTTCTTTCAATGTTTTAAACGCCTTTTCTGCATTTTCAGTCTATTACGACATACCTTCTTGAGTTGCATACGAATCTTTGATAATACACTGCCTATGAAACCTCTTAATGCTTTGATGTCAAAGAATTGACCAATATATTCTTGCTTCTTTAATCCTAATAAGCATTTTCATCACTTTACCGCTTTACCACACTGTTTTTTAGAATGTTCAAAACATCCTCAATATGCCTTAGTTTTAGTTCCATTTTAGAACAGTAGATAAGAATATCTTAAAAAAATACTAATAAAATCATTCCTTAGTGATTCTAGAAAATATTTAATTTATTAATTGCTTAGGCCTTGTTGGATTAATGTTATTTAAAAAATATGATCGGTGTTGATTTTTTGGAGGTATAATTTTTTTATTTTATAAAATGACTTAATAAAGTATTAGTATATAATGATAAAATAATAATTATTAAGTATCAAATTACTAAAATACTGCAATTGAAAATACTTCATATTCTCTTAGTTTAATTTTACAAATATTTTGATAAACCTATTTTGTTGCCCCCACATGGATAGAAACACAAGATTTCAAAAGGAATGAAATCGCACTTACTAATGTTGGTTATATAGTGATTGGTATTTGCATGACTTGTAATTTTGAAACTTAGAGGTATTATGTTTCAATTTATAGAAGTATTATGTTAGAGAATATTTAATTTCTACCTATTATCTTGCCTAGTTGATCTATTATTTTCAAAAGTAGTATTATAAACTTAATTTGTTATTTTTTGTTTCAATTACAAACACGAAGAATATTTTGAAAAATATAAGGTGATATCACTTAATTAAAGTTGGCTCTATAGTATTTGATTTTGTGTTAAAGTATTATAACACTACGGTTGAGAATACTTCATTTCTGCATATTCTTGTTCTTATTTGTTTTAGTCTTTAAAATAATTTAATAAACATATTGTGTAACAAATTTCAAAAAGAATGAAAACAATATAATTTACTAATGTTGGTTTATAGTGATTGGTATTTTCATGCCTTGTGATTTTGGATTTTAAAAAAGTATTAAGTTTCAAATGATAGAAGTTTATTATGTTAAAAAATACTTTATTTCTACATATTTTCTTGACTAGTTGGTCTATCTTTGCAAAAAGTAATATTATAAATCTATTTAGTCGTCTTTTATGAGTATAGACACAAAAAGAACATTTCAAAAACATGGGGAGATATAACTTAAAAGGTTGACTCGATAATATTTGATTTTGTGTTTAAGTATCAAATTATCTTAGTTGTGTTTGAGAATACTTCATTTCTGTATATTATTTTACCAAGTTGTTTTAGTTCTTTAAAATAATTTGATAAGTCTATTTTTTTACCCTTATGCATAAAACCACAAAGAAAAGTTCAAATCAAATTGGGGCAATTTACTAATGTTATTTGTCTAGTTATGAGATTTTCGTGGCTTTTGTGACTTTCGATTTGTGACTTAAAAATATAATCAAGCTTGCAATTACAGAAATACTATGTTTGAGAATACTTCATTTCATTTATGCATATTCTCATAATAGTTGACCCTTATGGATAAAACCACAAAGAAATGTTTAAAAGAAATTGGGGAATTTTAATAATGTTAGTTGTCTAGTTATGATATTTTCGTGGCTTTCGATTTGTGACTTGAGAAATATAATCAAGTTTTAATTAAAATAACAATATGTTTGAGAATAATTCATTTCATATATGCATATTCTCATAATAGTTGACCCTTATAGATAAAACCACAAAGAAAAGTTCAAAAGAAATTGGGGCATTTTACTAATGTTAGTTGTCTAGTTATGAGATTTTCGTGGCTATCGATTTGTGACTTGAGAAATATAATCAAGTTTGTAATTAAAGAAACACTATGTTTGAGAATACTCCATTTCATATATGCATATTATTATAATATTTGACCCTTATGGATAAAACTACAAAGAAAAGTTCAAATGAAATTGGGGTATTTTACTAAGGTTAGTTGTCTAGTTAAGAGATTTTCGTGGCTTTCAATTTGTGAATTGAGAAATATAATCAAACTTGCAATTAAAGAAACACTATGTTTGAGAATAATTCATTTCATTTATGCATATTCTCATACTAGTTGACCCTTATGGATAAACCACAAAGAAAAAGTTCAAAAGAAATTGAAGCATTTTACTAATGTTAGTTGTCTAGTTATGAGATTTTCGTGGCTTTCGATTTGTGACTTAAGAAATATAATCAAGTTTGCAATTAAAAAAAATATGTTTGAGAATACTTCATTTCATTGACACACCATTTAGCTGAGGTGTTCCTAGGGTAGACAACTGTGTGACTATCCCACAGTTTTTCAAATGATGATCAAATTCGTGGCTCAAGTACTCACCACCACGATCAGATCGAAGTGCTTTTATTTTCTTGCCACTTTGAGTCTTTACTTCGTTTTGAAATTTCTTGAACTTTTCAAAGGACTCTGATTTATGTGACATAAGGTAAATATACCCATATCTACTCATGTCATCAGTAAATGTGATGAAGTATCTATAGTCACCTCTAGCTCCAGTGCTCATTGGACCACATACATCAGTATGTATTACGCCCAGTAGTTCAGTAGCCCTTTCAAACGTTCCTTTGAAAGGTGACCTTGTCATCTTTCCCATCAGACATGATTCACATGTATCAATGGATTCAAAATCCATGTCTTTTAGAAGCCCATCTTTGTGGATCTTCTTCATGCGATTCGCACTAATGTGACCCAATCGACAATGCCATAGGTAGGCCTCACTCAAACTATTTAATTTTTGTCTTTTGTTATTTATGTTATACAATTCTGATTTGAGATCCAATACAAAGAGTCCATTACTCATTGGAGCAGTCGCATAGAAAATATCATTCTTAAAAACAGAAATATTTCCCTTTTTAATGCTAAATTCAAAACCTTCAGAATGTAATACAGCAACCGAAACAAGGTTCTTAGTAATGCAAGGAACATAATAAAAATTATTCAGTTCTAATATTAAACCAGAAGGTAAAGATAGACTTAAATCTCCTACGGTAAGTGCAGCAACACTTGCTCAATTTCCAACGCGCAGGTCTATCTCTCCTTTCTTCACTTGTCTTTTATTTCTAAGTCCCTGCACATATGAAATAATGTGAGCACCACATGCAGTATCTAATACCCAAGTAGGACCATTATTTAATGTGAGAACATCGGTTGTCATAATCTCAATAACATAAATACCTGAAGTGGAACTCACAGTCCCGTTCTTCTTGTCTTCTAGGTACTTGGGACAATTTCTTTTCTAGTGTCCCTTGGCCTTGTAGTAAAAACAATCATGATCAGCAGCCATCTTTGGCTTCTCACCACCCTTGGGTTTGGCAACTTTCTTGCCTTTCCCTTGGTTATTGTTCTTTTTCTTAGCCACCTTCTTAAACCCCTTCCCATTGTTGACATTTAGAACTTCCTTCTTCTTGTCATCGATAATATTGCCTTCAACATTTTTAAGCATGTTATGGAGCTCATTCAGATCATGCTTTAGACCATTCATATGGTATTGCATTCTAAATGGTGCAAAATCATCATGTAAGGATCTAAGAACAATATCAGTGGCCAACTCTTGGTCATATGGGGTCCCTAGATTTTCCATCCTCTTGAAAAGCCCAGTCAGGCTAATCACATGAGGACTCACTGGTTTTCCCTTCACAAGCTTGCTATCAAGTATAGCCTTGTGAGTCTCATATCGCTCTATCCTTGCCTAATCCTGAAACAGCGTTTTCAATTCAGTTATGATAGTATAAGCATCAGAATGCAAAAACCTCTTTTGCAATTCAGGCTTCATTGCAGCTAGCATGAGGCAAGTAACAGGTAATACTTCAGTTTTCACCCGAGTTGATGTTGCCTTCTCCTCATCTGATGATGTTCGGTCACAGTAGGGATAGGGGTAGTTAGGACGTCCTCACGTCCCTCAGACCTGAGAATAATTCTCAGATTCCTTTTCCAATCAAGGAAGTTCGTTTCATTGAGCTTGTTTTTCTCAACAATTGAGCGCAGAGAGAATTTCAAATTATCGTTCGACATATTCTTCAGAATATAAATGACATACAAATCAGTTTATGTTTTGAAATTTGCAAAATACTTATAATTGAACAATTTAAAATAAGTGAATGCACATTTTATTCAAGTTTTTATAGTCCCTTATGAATAATATGATTCCAAGATCCCAATACAGACAATCTCCAACGTACATTTACACTGCCTTAGGTCTTGTGTGTTCAAGGTAAGTAACAATTACTAATTATAACTTCTTATAATTCTTGGTTGATGATCCACATCCAATGTAGGATTCATCCCCATGCCTCAAGATCCAAAACTTTGCCTTTTGGTCTCTTGTTGGGTACAACCGTATCAAGGTTTATGAATCCCCGTATAGATTCATCCTCAGTAGCCTAAGGTTGAGGAAAGACACCCTCGCTTTTGCGAAACCTATCCAACCAAAACCATAAACTTCATGGGTCATGACACGAAAAGGCATTGCCCCAATTTTCTTTAGGAACTTAAGTTTTGATTGTCTTTTATTTATTAGTGAAAATTATTATAAATAAAAACAATGCAATGAAAATTGTGATCCTAGTAGGGCCCCTAAGATGCAAAAAAAATATATAAAGAACTAAACTTCTTTGGTCTCCATGCTTGCACCCTTCATGGATCTCCATCCTTGAACTTCATGGTTCTTATTTGTATTACATAATTATTTATAATAATCTAATTATCAAAATAAATTACAAAATACATAACGATACGTAGATCGTGTTATAAGAAAACATAACGATGCTCAAATCGTATTTCTGGGCCATACTAGAAAAATATTAATCTTTAATAAGTGGGATTTTCTAACTTTTAGAAAACAAATATATCATATTTATTTGATTCAAATATTTATATAATCCAATTAAAATAAATATCTCTTTTATTTTCTTAAAGATAGTTTTACATCTTAATCTATGTAAAATTATATCATCGATATAGATCCGCATCAAAATTAACAGTTAATTTATTGATCCTTTCAATATATGCAACCTTGCGCACTGATACCACTGTTGGTCAATTAGATGTTCGCAGCGGAATAATATATAGATCTAATCTAAACATCTAATCATATGATCATGCATAATTGATAGAATCATGATATATAGTTTATAGAAATATACTTTTGATGCGTGAACCGGATCAGATTTGGTAGTAATGAATAATCGAGAGCCCCATGTGTTGCTCCTCTACTTGGTCCACACGAGCCCGACTAGATATCTTTACTTTCGACTGCTATGACGAAAAAGACAAAGGGGAAGCAATCCAATTGCTAGATTAAAAGATGATTTCTTCCTCTTGGAGTTCTCACCGTAATATAGCAAAAGCCGTTTTAAAAAAAGGAACAATTCTCTCTCTATTCACTTCCGTTTTCTTGCAAATAAGTGAATCCTTTTGTATTAAATAAAATTCCATAATTAACCATTAATTATATATTATTTTATTTCACAAATAAATAATATTTCTTATTATTAATAATATCTAATATGTATTAATTATATATTATTTTATTTCACAATCTTAACTCCATAATTAACCATTAATTATATATTATTTTATTTCAAAATCTTAACTCCATAATTAACCATTAATTATATATTATTTTATTTCACAAATAAATAATATTTCTTATCATTAATAATATCTAATATGTATTAATTATATATTATTTTATTTCACAAATAAATAATATTTGTTATTATTAATAATATCTAATATGTATTAATAATTAACCATCTTTCTCGTTTATCTAGTCGGTCAACTCTAAGTGTGTGACCTCATAGGACCCGATTATAATAGTTATAGGTTTAACCCCATTAATCGTAGTTGGCTTCTAGCAAAGCACTACGACTCCTAAAATAATCGGATTAAATTATATCTGTTAATTTGTCCTATCCAAGTTTAGTCATTGCACATAAAATTAAAGGACACAATTCCTTCAAATACTTCATTTCATTTATGCATATTATTAGACTAGTTGAGTCCTATGGATAAAACCACAAAGAAAAAGTTCAAAAGAAATTGGGGGCATTTTACTAATGTTAGTTGTCTAGTTATGAGATTTTCGTGGCTTTCGATTTGTGACTTGAGAAATATAATTAAACTTGCAATTTAAGAAACACTATGTTTGAGAATACTTTATTTCATTTATGCATATTTTCAAATTAAAACCACAAAAAAAGTTCAAAAAGAATTGGGGCATTTTACTAATGTTTGTTGTGTAATTATGAGATTTTCATAGCTTTCAATTTGTGACTTGAGAAATATAATCAAGCTTGCAATTAAAGAAACACTATGTTTGAGAATACTTTCATTAATTTATGCATATTCTCAGACTAGTTAACCCTTATGGATAAAACCACAAAGAAAAGTTCTAAAGGAATTGGGGCATTTTACTAATGTTAGTTTTTATTTATGAGACTTTCGTGCTTTTGATTTGTGACTTGAGAAATATAATCAAGTTTGAAATTAAAGAAACACTATGTTTGAGAATACTTCATTTAATTTATGGACAATTTACTAATGTTAGTTCTCTAGTTATGAGGTTTTCGTGGCTTTCGATTTGTGACTGGAGAAATATAATCAAGCTTGAAATTAAAGAAACACTATGTTTGAGAATACTTCATTTAATTTATGCATAATTTCAGACTAGTTGACCCTTATGAATAATACCACAAAGAAAAGTTCAAAAGAAATTGGGGCAATTTACTAATGTTAGTTGTCTAGTTATGAGATTTTCGTGACTTTCGATTGGTGACTTGAGAAATATAATCAAGCTTGCAATTAAAGAAACACTATGTTTGAGAATACTTTATTTCATTTATGCATATTCTCAGATTAGTTGATCTACTTTTTTCATAATTAATTTGTTAATCCTATTTTGTTGTCTGGTAAGGTTACAAACACAAAGAATATTTTGAAAATTTTGAGACAATGTCACTTAATTAAGTGGTTCTATAATATTGAGATTTTATGATTTTAAATTTGTGAAATATATAAAATATCAAATGATTTACTCTTTGTTTATTATAAGGAAATATCACTTAAATTGTGATTGGACTTAAAAAATATTAAGTATTAAATGATTAAATTACTACGGTTTAGGATACTTTATTTCTGCATATTTTTTGTTTAGTTGTTTTAGTCGCTTTAGTTGCTTTAGTCTTAAAAGTAATATATTTAACATATTTTGTTGCTCCGCGTGAATAGAAACACAAAAGTAAAAAAGAATGAGAATAATATCACTTATTAATGTTGTTTTTATAGTGATTGATATTTTAGTGACTTGTTTTTTGGGAAATAGAATTATTTTCGGTTGCTTGTGATTTTGAGAAATATAAATATAATCTTAGCTTGAAATTATAGAAATACTATTTTTGAAATATTTTATTTCTACATAATTTATTAATTATTTTGTTTTGTTGTCATATGCATAAATGAGGTGATATCACTCATTATGTTGACATAAATTGAAATTTTGTGTCTTGTAATTTTGGACATAGAAAAATATTGAATATAAAATTATTGAAGTAATCGACAAAATTTTATTTATACGTAATCTCTTTTCTATAACTACTCCGGACAAAGAAGTTTCTCTCCTCCTTGGCAATTCATTGGCCGATTTTATTGCGAGGGCGATATGAAAATCATTGATGTTTCTGGTAATACCATAATTATAAATGATTCGAGATCCAGTATAAATGATTTCAATAAAGGTTAAGCTTTAATTATTTTTAGACGCATACCCTAGAATCTTATAATAAATAAGGTGTAGAATAATATTTTTGTAAATAGTCAAAAGTTTATAATAGAGACGGTAAAGTGACAGACACGTGAGACATAGTGCGGTAGCCATTTTTCACGTGTAAACAAGCACCGAACCAAAAACATAATCTTTAAAATGCATTTGAACACGCAAAATATTTTTCTTTCCTAATTTCTCGAGTATTAAATTAGGCGGCGACTCTAAAAAAGTCAAATCTAGTCTAAATCGATATTTTTAAATACACTTTAATCAATCCTATCATTTTGAAAATGTGAGTTATGGGCATGACTATCGAGTAACGAAAACTCCTTCTCGGTAATGATCGATTTTTTGTGTTACAATTATACATTAAAAAAAATGAGAATATAAATTATATTTTATAATAAATTTATATTATATTGTGATAGATTTTTAATTAAGGTAAGAAATAATATATATATATATATATTTGATTAAAGTAAGAAATATAATTTTCTTTAGTTAAGGTAAGAAATAAATATATAATTATTTGGAAAAAAATATTTATAAATATATGTTTTAAAGAATATTATTACTTAATTATTTTCTCTAGGGCTTGTAAATATGGTGATAAGATTGAGTTAGTAGAATATGAACAATTAGAAGGAAGGAAGGCGGGTGAACCATGGCTGAAGATGAAGCTTGTGTATATTCTGTTTTTGCTTTGTTTATTCATTTGATTTCTTCTTTATCATTACAACGGATTTAGAAAATGAAAAGACGTTTGGGAAAATAAATAGACCAGGGATCTAGATGCAGGACTCAAACAATTTCTCCTTTATGATCTTGTGCAATTTCATAATTAAAATAGTTGATAAATCTTTATAACCAGTATGATGAATATATTCCTTTATTTCAACTCTATTTCAATTTTTTATACTTGTTTATCCTTGGATGATTCAAAATTATCATTAGTTGTTTTATGTATTGATGGAGGATAATGCAGTAATTAAACTAGTGAAAATACTAACTATTGCATAGATAGACACACAATTAGACACTGTCTAAATAACTAAAAGTTTGATTCATTATCAAACATCATCATGGATTGGCTTCTTAGGGAACTAGTATTTATATTATCCCAAGTGCTACTTTCCACTATTAATACATTATCATGTTTTATAAATTGCCTTAAAGTACCTCTTAATGTAGTTCTTTAGTGTTTGTGTTATGAACAATGTTGTTGTTTTAGGCTAAACATTATTTTGTAATTTTTTGAAAAAAGAACTTGAAATCCATGGCAACTCTATGGAAAAGGAACTCACTCATAATCATGCTACTTTTATAGTCCAGTCCAATGGGTGACTTAGGGATACAGTAATCAAGCTTTTTCTTTCCTTTCCTTTCATTTCCTTTGATTTTATTTTGTTATTTGATGTTGCAGACCACAGGTATAGTTTGATCTTGAATGACTTTTCTTTCTACTACATTACGGTTGTCTCCATAGATTTTTTTTTTGAGAACGGTTGTCTCCATAGATAACACTAAGGCAATGAGTCGAAGACACAAAGCTGGTTCAATTGGCGGTATGAAGCTAGCTATACCATGTTGATTTATATAACTATTTTCAGTTTTAAATTTAGGAGTAATACATAGATCCGCCCCCTTAAAGTAAGAACATTTTGTATTACCATTTAAACTATTAGTCAATTTTGAAATCCTCATTCTCAATACTTTTAAGAGCGGATTTACGAAATAGCCCTCAAATTTATTTGTTGATGTTCATGATGTGGATCCGTTTCAGCTAAACTTGCAGAAAAAGAATGATCGTCTTAGTGAGTTTCCAGATGAAATTCTGAACACAATCACTTGTAAGTTGAACATAAAAGATACAGTGAAGACAAGCATTTTATCGAAAAGATGGAGATACATTTGGATTAACCATGCTGACTTCAAATTTAACCGTCTTAATATACTTGGATTGGGATATCCCTTACACAAACATTGGGATACTCGTTTTGTGAAATTTGTGGACCACATTATGCAGCAGCGGTTTAAAGGCAGCAACAAGATTAACTCATTATGTCTTCAGTTTGAATTGGGGAAGTGTTTTTCTCGATCTATTGATCGGTGGATCACTTGTGCAGTTAGAAAAGGTGTGGAGACCATTGATCTTGATTTGTCCAGTGGTACCTTCAATTGTCGTCCAATTTCTTCCTACAAACAACAATATAAGTTGAAATATAACTTTTCGTTGCTTAAGACTGTCTCCGAAAATAAAGGGTCATTGAAACATCTATGAGTGGCCTCTTGAAATTTCCAGGATCAGTCAACTTCCGAAAAGTTTGGTTCACTCATTTCCCTTGAGCTACAAAGTGTAAATATAACCAGCCTTCAATTGACTAAGGTTCTAGAAAGTTGTCCTTTACTTGAGAAGTTAGCTCTGCATGAAATTTCAGACCATTATACGATACAAAGTGATCATCTCAAGATTTTGTCCTTGAAGTGTCTCGTTAAAACGAAGATTGATCTTTGTGCCAACAATCTCCATACAGTTCAATTAATTGGTCCGACAGAATTCTTCTCACTTAAGAACAAACCCCCGAGACTGGTTAATGTTTTTATAGACGAGATCGTAGATTCCCGATTTAACATCAATGGATTGTGTCATGATAGTTCCTAGATGATCATGTGCATGCATTCACTAATATGAGGCGATTGTTTTGTGATGCTTTCCATTACAGGGGATGGTTATGGATCATTTATATCTTGAAGACTTTTCCCTTGTTTCAAACATTGGAGT
>NC_061862.1:2841343-2928407 GCF_907164915.1 Impatiens glandulifera | reverse complement strand
AGGAGCGGTTCTGGTCGTACAACAAAATGACCAGAAACCGGAAAGGAGATTAAAATAAAAGGTTTATTCGGTGAACCATCCTCCTTCCAGCCTCCTTTCATACCACTTGTCGATCGTGTTCTGAGGAGACCGTTCCTTAATCCTACACATACACTTATAGATCATGTCTATAGTGATGGTATTGAACGACCCAACCGGAACACCTTTTCCAAGGTTGCGACGTCTGGACATCAGAAACCGGGTAATCTGAGGAGCGTAGCTGATCTTTCCCCTCTTACCGGTCATAAGCTGCTTCAGCTTATTAAAGAGATAGGAAGCCCAGTTGATGTCGGTTTCTCGGATGATGGCTATCATAATATCGAATGCCTCTCGGCTGTAGTTCTGGTTGGGCATTCGGCCTATGATAGACCGTTGGACCAAGTCTTGAAAGACTTGATAATGGGGAGCGAGGTCTTCTTTCTTCCCAAAATCCTTAACAGGAGTGTATGAGGAGGAGAAGATCTTGAAGAAGATTTCCTTAGCCGGTAGATACGGCGTCGGAAAGTCAGAGAAACCTTCCGTTGGAAGGTGAAAGAATGTGGCGAATTCCTCCTCAGAAAACTGGAGGAATTGGCCATCGATGATGGTGCGAATGCTGCCATCATCCAGAACGTGACCATTGTTGAAAAATTCGCACACCTCATCCACGAGGATGAGGTCAGAACCTTTGAGGAAGCCTTGCAGGCCAGAAGCTATGATGTGTTCAAAGATGCATTCATAGTAAGAACTGTGCTTGATGTCCTCAAAGTCGATGATCAGGGTGTTTCTAATTTCAGCAGACATGATGACGGAGAATGAAGAAGACTTAGGGGAGTTCTTAAGCTTTGGAATTCTTAGAGAGAGGAATGCTTGAAGGCGTGATTTGAAAGATGGAGGTTGAACCCCTTTTTATGGCTTGGAATGAATGACAGCATTTATTGCAAGGATTTGAAAATCTAGCCGTTTATGCTTAGGTATTAATGATTTTGTGATTTTCCAAGAGAATATGAGCAAGTCTTGTCAAATCAAGTCAGGCATGCTTTGACGTTTATATTTCCAAGAGAGTAATGATTTATTTTGATACGGCGCATTGAATATTGTAGATTTTGACTTGGAAGAGAAAGAAATCTATTTCATTAATTGAAATGCAAAAACCGGTAGTACATCAAAAGTACCGGTTTTGTAAGGAAAAAGAAAGAAAAGAGGAAAGACAGGTTTAGACATTTGACGATTCAGCTGCTTGAGCGGTTGAAGCCTCAGCCGCTTGAATTTTTCTAGCCTTGATCGCTTCCCACCGGTCGATCATCTCTTGTACTCGTTCTTTGGTGAGTACGTGCCTAGGATGCAGAGTGACGAAGGCTCCAGCGTGGATCTCCAGACTTGCGCAGAAACCGCTCAGCTGAGGAGCGTATCCGGTTTTGTTGGAGAGAATCATCTTCTTCAGGTTGCTGAAGATGATCCAGGACTAGTTGACCGGTGTCCCAACCGTTACAGCGATCATCATCTCGAAAACCCTCTGAGTGTAGTAGTAACTCTTCTCTCTGCATAAAACAGATTTTCCCAGAATCTCGCAGAGAATCTGGTACTTGTGAGAAAGTTGACTCTTAGCACCCCAGGGCTTAACCGGGATGTCAGATCCAGAGAAACGGCGACACATTTCTTCCATTGTCACCGGGGAGTAGGTTAGATCGGTTACCCCTTCATTGGGTAAACCGCAGTAGACAGCGAAATCTGTTTCGCTGAAGAGGAATTTTTGGCCGTAAACCTGTGCAACGAGTATATCTCGGTGCACCTCTTTCACAGTTTCGAACAGTTCTTCGACTACGAGGTAGTCGATGATGAACCTGTTCTCAAGGAAACTTCTTAGCCCACTCCTTTCGATGGCTAAGAACATTTCCATGACTTCATGATCCTCATACTGATAGATTGATTCAAAGTCTGCCAGTAGGATCTTCTTGGCTAGAGGGTTGGAGTTCATGTTTGTTTGTGAGAGAGAAAGATGATTTTATCTCAAGAGTTATGCTTGTGAATAGTGAACTTGTGATGTTTTGACAAAGATTAAGCATGGTTTATATAGCCCGTGGATTCGGCTTGGTATTAAATGAAGTTAATCATGCCTGATGATGTCATCGCCTATTAAATAGACTTAACTTGTTGAAGTAACTAATGGTTATTTCCAAGGTAAATCTAATAATTACTAAGATAGCAATGATGAATAATATCTATTGACAAGATGTAAGTCTCCCTCTCTTGATGATGGACACATGTCGTCATCTCGATTGAGGTAGACTTGTTTTTTATTTATCACAGGCTTCATTTTTCAAAGCATGCACGAAAACTCGGTCAGTCATTTCATGTTAACCGGAAGAGTTCATTTCATCAGATCAGAATGCATATGTACTGAGCGGTTTTCCATGACCGGTTTTAGTAGGATATTTCCGTTTTATGAAGAAAAGTTGATTAATATCAACAGTTGTTCAACTTTGGATTTGTTTTATCCACTTCAACCTGGTTATTTCAACCATTTAGTAAACATACATTTGATTTGAAATAATGAGATAATCAGGCATAACTGGAGACTTCCTCCCGGTTAGCATGTTTGATTTTATTAATGGCCTATTTGAATATGGTTTGAGAAGCTTTAGCTTCTCCCTGAACACATATCCCGGTTTTGTATATAAGCATGCATCATGATTATATCAATTGATTAAGATTAGTAAGGCCCAAAATATTTCGAAAATGTGAAAACTTAGCTTCCTGTAGCGGTTTCGTGAAGATGTCCGCTACTTGTTGCTCGGTCGACACATATTCCAGCCGGATGTGTTTCTCCTGAACATGCTCCCGGATGAAATGATGTCGAATGTCGATATGCTTCGTTCTTGAGTGCAACACCGGATTATACGTGATCGCTATGGCGCTGGTGTTGTCACAGAAGATTGGAGACTCCTTTGCTTCTATTCCGAAATCCCTGAGTTGCTATTGAATCCAGAGGAGTTGTGCACAGCAGCTTCCAGCCGCTAAGTACTCCGCCTCTGCGGTTGACGTTGCAACGGACGTTTGTTTCTTGCTGCTCCAGGTAACTAACCGGTCACCCAGAAACTGACAGGTTCCACTTGTACTCTTTCTGTCGATTTTGCATCCCGCGTAATCGGCATCGGAGTAGCTTATTAGGTTGAAGCTCGAGTCTTTTGGATACCAGAGTCCCACTTCTTGAGTTCCCTTCAGATATTTCAAGATTCTTTTAGCCGCAGTATAATGAGATTGCTTTGGATTTGCTTGGAACCTTCCGCACACTCCAACCGCAAACAGGATATCAGGTCGGCTTGCCGTGAGATATAACAACGATCCGATCATTCCTCGATATGCTGTGATGTCAACGGCTTGACCATCATCATCTTTGTCCAGCTTCACGGAAGGACTCATTGGCGTAGCCGCTTCGGCACATGTATCCATCCCAAATCTCTTCAGCAGTTCGGCTGTATACTTCGGTTGGCTAATAAAGATTCCGGCTTCCATCTGCTTAACCTGAAGTCCTAGAAAGAAACTCATTTCCCCCATCATACTCATTTGAAATCTATCAGTCATCATTTTCGAAAATTTGTCACATAGCTTTGGATCGGTTGACCCGAATATGATGTCATCAACATAAATTTGAACAAGTAAAATTTGCTCCTTTCTTTCAAATTTAAAGAGAGTTTTATCTACTGAACCGATTGTAAATTTGTGATCAAAAAGAAATTGAGTCAAGGTATCATACCAAGCTCTTGGTGCTTGTTTCAAACCGTAAAGGGCCTTATTCAGCCGGTAAACGTGATTTTCATGTTCTGGATTTTTAAAACCTGGAGGTTGATTAACATACACCTCTTCATTTACTTTACCATTTAGAAAGGCGCTTTTTACATCCATTTGATAAACTTTAAACTTTTTGAAAGCTGCATATGCTAAAAATATTCTAATGGCCTCAAGTCTGGCTACAGGTGCGAATGATTCTTCAAAATCAATGCCTTCTTCCTGCTTATAGCCTTGAGCCACTAACCGGGCTTTGTTCCTCGTAACTAAACCGTCTTCATTGAGTTTATTTCTGAATACCCATCGTGTGCCTATAACCGGTTTATTTTTCGGTCTAGGAACTAGGTACCAGACTTTATTTCTCTCAAACTCGTTTAATTCCTCTTGCATTGCCAAGATCCAATCTGGATCTGACAGTGCTTCATCCACCTTTTTCGGCTCAATTTGTGATATGAAAGCAGAGTTTCCATAGTGATCCAAATTTTGTTGCCTAGTTCGGACGGGTGAGGATATGTTACCTATTACTAGTTCAAGAGGATGATTTTTGTTCCTTGTGAGGTTAATCCGAGACGTGTCTACCAAGCTTTCGGCTGGCTGATCAAGGTTAGACTGATCGGTAGGTTGAACAGAATCAGACCGACCGATTTCTTCAGTAGAAACTGAAGCGTCAACTTTCTGCGGTAAAGCAGCTTGATCAGGTTGAATTTCAACATCAACCGCTTGGTCCTTGACAAAGCGTCTAAAAACCGGAACCTCGTCTTCATCATCAGAATAGATATTGAAATTTTCCATTCTGTTGTGAAGGTCGAAGGGTAATGCAGTGTTTCGCTCAACCGATTCATCGAAAACAACGTGTGCGGTTTCTTCAACTGTTAAAGTCCTAGTATTATATACTCTGTAGGCTTTACTCACAGCTGAATATCCCAACATTATTCCCTCATCGGATTTAGCATCAAAAGCGGTCAAGTACTTCTTGCCGTTATTGTGAACAAAGCATTTACTACCAAAAATTCGAAAGTACCGTACATTTGGAATTTTATCAAAATAAATTTCAAAAGGGGTTTTCGAAAACCGTTTAGTCACTAGAGATCGATTTTGTGTATAACAAGCGGTGTTGATAGCTTCAGCCCAAAACTTTTGAGCGATACCCGAATCGGCTATCATTGACCTTGCGGCTTCCTTGAGAGTTCGGTTTCTTCTCTCAGCCAGGCCGTTTTGTTGAGTAGTTCTGGCACTAGACAACTCGTGCCTAATACCGGAATCATCAAGAAAAGTAGTTAAATTGCTATTAATGAATTCAGTTCCTCTATCACTTCTAATTTTGTTTACTCGAATAGATTTTTCATTCTGTATTCTCAAAATCAGTTTAATCAAGTTTGAAGCAGCTTGATTTTTAGAAGCTAGGAAAGTAACCCAAGTAAATTTAGAGTAATCGTCAATAACTACCATAGTATAGTGCATGCCTCCTAAACTAGTTACTCTGACCGGACCGAACAAGTCCATGTGCAGTAGTTCTAAACATCTTTCAGATTGATAATTTCCTTTACTTTTAAAAGATGATTTCACTTGTTTTCCCATTTGACATGCAGCACATACCTTATCTTTTGAAAATTTAACATTTGGAAAACCGTGAACCAGTTCCTTGGAACAAATAAAGTTAATCGTTTTGAAATTCAAGTGGTTTAACCGTTTATGCCAAAGCCAGTTTGGATCATTTCCGGCTATCATACACACAGGTTTTTCGAAATCAGTTTTCCAGTTTACTTTGTAAATGTTTCCTATCCGGTTACCGGTTAACAGAATGTCATCATTTTGATTTTTGACTAAACATGAGCTTTTATGAAATTCAACCTTAAACCCCACGTCACACATCTGACTTATGCTTAGTAAATTAAAGCTTAGTTTTTCTACCAATAACACATTATTTATGGATAGTTCACCATGGACAATCTTACCCTTGCCCACGGTTTTACCTTTTGAGTTATCCCCGAATGTGATGAATGCTCCGGTTTCGTACTTGATGTCGGTCAGTAGTTCCTTGTTTCCGGTCATGTGCCTTGAGCATCCACTGTCCAAGTACCATTCAGAATTCCTTAACCGATTGCTCCTCCTAACCTGCAGCAAACAATTATTTACAACTTTTTGGTACCCACATTTAGTTGGGTCCATGGTTGATTAGTCCCTTTAGGATCCAGACTTGAATTAGTCGGATCACTTTCCCGGTTGCGGTTTTGATAATGTTTGGCTTAACTTCTTGGCCGTTGCTCAGGAATGCCTTGTGTGGTGATGGACTTCTTTGATGTCGGTTTTTATTATTTTTATTTTTGTTTTGTCTCCGGTTGGCTTTCCTTCTCTCAGGATGAAGCCATTTTTCAGATTCGTTAGGACCTACATACTTAAGCGTTTCTTCCGGTTTTAGGTCATTTTCGGTTTGTGAGCTTTTGACAAATTTTATAAATGGAAGATTGTTTTTCGTTAGTTTCATCCCGTTAGATTGTTTTGTTTCATTTTGTTTACTTGGATCATAACCGATACCATATCTACATTTCGGATGTCGTTTATAGTTACACATTTGTTTCACTGCTTGACGTGATCTCTCCCACGCAGCCGTAACGTACATTGCTCGTTCATCAGTTTCCATTCCCGGTTGAACTGTCTTCTCATCATTCGAGAATAGTTCATCCGGTTCATGTGTTTTGATCTCATATATTTTATCGTTTTCATCATTTATTTGTTCGTTTTTAGTTTCTACAGATGCTGGCATATACGCAGATATATTTCTGAACTCAGCAACCATTTGGTTGAGTGCAGAAACTAGATCTTCCTTAGTAAATTCATCAGAAGAGAAATCAAATACCTCTTCGTCGTTTGCCATGAAGCATGTTACTTTCTCTTCACCATCTTCATTGTCGGAATATGCCCATTCGCTTCCACCGTCTGATGCAATGAGAGCCTTTTGGATCTCCTTTCCTTCATCAGCACGTTGATCATCACTTCTTCGGTAGTCGTTTCGTTGGTTATTGTTGTTTCCCCGATAATTGTTTCCTTGATAATTGTTTCCCTGATACCGGTTGTTTTGATAATTATTCCCTTGATAGTTTCCTTCCGGTTTTCTATCATCTCTTCTTGGTTTTCTACATTCTGACCTGAAATGTCCAAAACCATCACAGTTATAGCATCTTTTGTTTGATTTATCTACATAATTATAGTTAAAATCATTATTAGATGGTGGCTGGCTCTTCTTCATGAATTTTCCGAATTTCTGGGCTAGCATCGCCATCACATCGTCGGTTATTTGATCGGTGTTTTTGACTGGAGCCGGTGCGGTTGATACTGGAGCCGCCGGTTCCACCGATGTGACTAAAGCTCTTGTTGCGGTTGATGTAGATGTTTCATCTTCAATCCGAGAATTGATCTCGAATTCGTAGGCTTTCAAGTCCTCAAACACATCATGCAACTTCATTTGCCCAAGGGTGCTGGACTCCCTCATCACCATGGTCTTGATATCCCACGTGCTTGGCAGTGATCTTAGAGCTTTAATGATCACTTCTCGGTTGTCATACTTCTTTCCGAGTGTCTGAAGCTCGCTCACTACGCTGGTGAACCGGTTGCTAAATTCTTTCATATTTTCTCCCGGTTTCATCCTTATGTTTTCATACTTCTGCGTAGCCACCAAGATTTTATTCTCCTTGGTTCTTTCTTTTCCCTCGTGAATCTGGATAATCGTTTCCCAGGCTTCCTTTGCATTTTCGCACTCTGATAATTTGTTCAAAGTGTTGTTATCTATGGCTTTATAGATGTGCCGCATGCAATGGTTGTCCAGGTTACTTCTTCTTCGATCTTCACTTGTCCACTGGCTTTCCTCCTTGTTAATCTTGATCGGTCCTTCTTTCAGGACTCGGCTCATCTCATCATCTAATGTTATCAGATGTAGATACATCTGCTTCTTCCAACTGCTAAATGCTTCGCTGTTTAGCATTGGCGGTTTGTCGCTGTGAGTCATGCTTCCCACCATTTTGGTTGCTTGAGTGCTAAGAACCTCGCTCTGATACCACTTGTTAGGATCGGGGACGCCCTTGGAGGACCGGGGGTGTTTCCGGTTTCGGTAAGGGTGGCCGCTTACAACACACACACAACTTGGTGATAGTCCGGTTAGAGACTAAAACCGTTCTCAGCACTGCACAACCTGTCACAGACTCTTGAACCGGTGTTCAAGGGCGGAAGTGTCTGTTTCAGGTTGAAGCAACGTTTGCGACTTTAGATGATGTTTAAGAAGGAAGATGTTTAACGAAAGTGAGTGACCGGTTTTGGAAGTATGATTGGTTTGCGGTTTACGGTAAGACAGCGGGAAATGAAAGCGAAATGAAAGAACACAAGACAAGGAAATTTGTTTATGGATGTTCGGAGCAAACCCTCCTACGTCACCCCTTCTTCTCAGGTTATGAGAAGGATCTCCACTAACTCTTTAGAGTTACAGTTTACACTTCCGGTCGAGCCCAACTTCGCTACTCGCCGGTTACACCAAACTCACACTTTTGATGTAATACAACAACTCAACACAATATCACACAAGTGACTTCCGGTTTTAGGCAAACCGACTTTAGAATATAGAACTTTATCTCTCTAGAATTTAATGCTTTATGACTTTTTGAATTTATGATGCTCACAACTACAAGTCCCGAACTGCATTGAATGAAGACGATTGATCTTCCTTTTATAGCTGAAAGTGGCTAACGGCTACTTTCTTCTCTCTCTTCTGGATTGGTTGATCGTCATCACGCCTGTTTGCAGAAGGGTTGCTTGCACGCTTCAACTTCCTCAACACCTGGCATTCATGCAGGTGACTCTGAACAAATGATGACATAGCCGGTTTTCAGATTGATACACGTGTTGAACATCTGCTTCCGGTCGTCAGCATCGGATCACCAAGGCATCATTGCTTTCCTCCCATGCTTCTGATCGGATCTGATCTTCTTTTATTCTTTCGAGACACGTTTCTTCCGTCACAGTACGTCACTCTTGAGTTTTGAATCTTCTGACTTTTGATCTGTACTTTCCGGTTTCTGTGTCTTTGTGCATTATGATCCGGTTGGAGTGTAATCTTTTGTTCTTGGTTAACCGGTTGCTTGAGATAGAGATGCCGGTTCCTGTGATCTTTCGGCTTGATCACTTGAAGCCGGTTTCTTTGAAGTGGTAGCGACCAGTTCTTGACATCTGATTTCCGGTTCCGGTTTGTTTAGTACCTGCACATGAAGTTTAACTTCTGTTTAGTTTGTCTAGCCGGTTCCAAAAATTAATCTACTTAATTTTTCTATCAATTTCTCCCTTTTTGATTATTTAGAATAAATATTCAAAAATTGTAATGTCTAGCCGGTTCCAAAAATTAATCTACTTAATTTTTCTATCAATTATCATGTAGCTTCATCTTGCTTAGGCAGTTTGATTCCCTCAACACCATTGTCTTTATATTCCATGCACTTGGAAGAGATCTTAGAGCTTTCATGATGACCTCCTTGTTGTCATACTTCTTGCCAAGAGTTTCTAGCTCGTCTATCACACCTGTGAACCGGTCACTGTATTCTTTCATTGTTTCTCCCGGTCTCATCTTGATGTTTTCAAACTTCTGAGTAGCCACCATTATCTTGTTTTCCTTGGTCCTTTCATTTCCCTCATGAATCTGAATCACCGCTTCCCATATTTCCTTTGCGGTTTTGTAATCTCGGACCTTGCAAAACGTATTTCTGTCCAAACCATTGGAGATGCGGTTTCTGGCATGGTTATCCAGATTGCTTCTTCTCCTGTCTTCAGCTGTCCATTCCTTTCTGTCTTTATCAATCCTTATCGGTCCTTCAGACAGAATGAACTGCATCTCGTCATCCATGGTGATTAAATGCAGGTACATGCGTGCCTTTCAGTTGGCAAAATCGTCACCTTCTAGCATTGGGGGCCTATCGAAAGACATGCTTGTTTGAGTATTGAAACTAACTGCTCTGATACCAATTGTTAGGATCTAGGTCGTGGATGGGGAACCGGGGTCTGGCCGGTTAGCGCGTTTCACTCAACGGGTGATGATTAATCCGGTTAGAGATTAACACCGGGGTTTCAATACTACACAAACTGTCACAAACCCTTGAACCGAGTTCAAGTGCGGAAGTGGTTTGTTTCAGGTTGAAGCAGCACACACACGAGATAAGTAGAACCGGGTTTAGAGATTGCTGGGTCGGTTTTGCAGCTTTGTGATTCGGTTTAGGTGATGTTGAATCGGTTGGAGCGGTATTAGTAGGTTAGTGTAGATCGGTTAGAATGTAAAGCCGGCGGAAAGTAAATAACAAGACAGGTTTTTATGGATGTTCGGAGATGAAACTCCTACGTCACCCCTTCCTCTCGAAACCGCGAGAAGGATATTCACTAAGGAATACACACACACAATCCGATCGAGACTTATTTTATGTTCGATAACACCCGTACAATTTTAACCGAAATTGTAATTACTCTTCAAATAAACGCTTAAGCTTTTTAGAGTGATAGAACACGATTTTTGACTTAGTCTATAGAAAACTTTCAGAACTTGTAACCGCATTTATTCCTCTTTAGCTCCTTCTTTTATAGGTGAAATGTACTAATGGTCACATTTCATTTCCTTGAATCTGATTGGTTGAGCAGAGGTTCAGTGATTCAGACCTGGCGGTCTAGTCCTCAGACCTGGCGGTCTAGTCTTCCAGTATGTAGGTCAAACCGGCTAGGCTTGTCTTTTACTCAATATGGCAACTGTCGGTTGGACAGTTGCCTGTACCTAGAAGATTGTGTTTCTGATTTATCCTGAAGTAGAAAGATCATGTCGGACGATCTTCTACGGCCTGCAGATTGTCCTCAGACTTGTATGAATATGGCAATACTAAAGTCTGTCCCTTTGGTATCATCCTCAACAGATACCCGAAATATCTATTTGTACTGGTCGGTTGTTTATGTTAACCGGATGACTTCCGGTTTTTCCATAGCTTTTGATTGACCGAATGTCTTATGATTTTGGCCTTCTGATTTGACCGATCTTTTCTTCTTGTTCGGTCAGGTTTTTATTCGGTTGGATTGCTTGACCGGTTGAGTGATTTGACCGATTTTATCTCTTGACCGGTTTTGACCGGTTCCTGCACAGGGAATTTGTTTTTGTTAAGTTCTATTTAACTGGTCTAATTTTATCTAACAATTTCCCATGAGCTACAAAGTGTAAATATAACCAGTCTTCAATTGACTAAGGTTCTAGAAAGTTGTCCTTTACTTGAGAAGTTAGCTCTGCATGAAATTTCAGACCATTATACGATACAAAGTGATCATCTCAAGATTTTGTCCTTGAAGTGTCTCGTTAAAACGAAGATTGATCTTTGTGCCAACAATCTCCATACAGGTCAATTAATTGGTCCGACATAATTCTTCTCATTTAAGAACAAACCCCCGAGACTGGTTAATGTTTTTATAGACGAGATGGTAGATTCCCGATTTAACATCAATGGATTGTGTCATGATATCCCTACGATCGAGAATCTAATTTCATCGTCACACTTATATTCATCTTTTAAAGTAAGACTTCCCAAGTACATATTCCTCTTCTTGTACTTGATCAATATTGTTTTTAAACTAACCGAGTTATTATTTTCTTGTTGACAGCCTTGCATTTTCAAGTTCCTAGATGATCATGTTCATGCATTCCCTAATAAGAGGCGATTGTTTTGTAATGCTTTCCATTACAGGGGATGGTTATGGATCATTTATATCTTGAAGACTTTTCCCTTGCTGCAAACATTGAAGTTGAATGTAAAGATTCCAACAATCAAGCACATTATTCTTGAAAATCCTTACATAACATTTTAATATTTTTAATATTTGTTGCAGTTGCTCAAAATCTTACTAGCGTACTTACAGATAGGGAAGAAGAAGGTCATTGAGAAATTCCCTAATGGAACCATAACCAAGCTAGAGTTGAATGGGTTCATAGGAAACCAACACCACCAAGTTGATTTGCTTGAGTATCTATTAGAGAATCTAATCGGACTTAAGTATTGGCTATTGGTCCATCTAACAAGATATACAAAAGCTTCAATTGTTGGGACAATATAGAAACAACTATTGAGGAAAAAGACATGTTTCAAGATCAATCTGAATGGCTTCGCAAAATCATTTCTCCTTCCATTCGTCTAGTGTTTTATCGAGTTCGGCATTCTCCGTGATGAAAAATGTTTAGAGTTTCTATAGAGTTCGGCCTTCCTTGATCAAAGACTAAATCTAGAATACTGGTGTTTTAATTTTGGTTTAAGTAATAATTATTGAGTATTGGAATATTGTTAGTTCCAACTTAATGAAAACTTATTTAAGAATATGCTTAATTTTATGATCCACTTTCAAACTCCAATTGATGTATTCTCAGTTCATAGATTAATACAGCCAATTGTTACCAAATTAAAGTGAAAAGTTCATAATGTAATTGTTAACAATTGGTTAGTGGTAAATAAATGTAAAAATTATATTGGTAAAATAAGAAATTTTAAAAATTATAGGTAAATTTGATTTAGTTTATTTGCTCCAACTTTTTAGTTTATTCTAAAGTACTCTTGATTTCAGATTATTTTAATTGCTAATGTTAGGCATGTTTTTATTAGTTTATTTATTTTTTATATTGATAATAATATTTAATAATTAATAGTATACATATATAAATATATATTTTTTATTAACTTAATTTTAAATATTAATAAATTATTTAAATTAAAAAATAATATTTTTAAAAATAAATTAAATTTATTTATTAATTTTTATAATTTTTTATTAATATATAATGTAAGATTTAATTAAAATAAGTAAATAAAAGATCTTTATTAAACAAAAAATTACATCTGAAAGCTTGATTATTGTTTAGTTTTTGAGATATTGTTTAATAATATAAGAAGTGTGTTTTTTTTAATTAAATAAGAACTAATGACACCACACGGACATGATCTGCTTAAACTCAAAACATTTTTATATATTAAGTCGACTTTTATAATTGAGGTACATTTGTGGTTATTTGTATTTTTATTTTAATTATTAAAATTTATTTAAAATTAAAATTTATTTTATATAAAATAATATTTTAAATGAATGAATAGATTTAATGGTAAATTATAATAATGTGATAAAAAATTAATAATAAAATAAAATTAGAAAGGGAATTTGACGAAATAACCCTACAGATTGATGTATTTGCTCTAGTGGTCACTCGCTAATTTAAATTGATCTGGTGGTCACTTTTATTTTTTTGGACGAAATTAACCTTTTCGTGTCACGCGAAGGGACTTCGCGTTTCGCGAAGAAATTTTTTTTATATAAATACTCAAATTTTTTCATTTCGTTATTTTTCTTTCTCACTCTTCTCTTTCTTCTCGCAACGGCACGGCGGCACGACGGAGAAAACCTAAACCTAAACGAATACAATATACAGATCAGTGATTTGGTTGATTTATGTTATTATTTCCATTATTTCATCTTTAAACCTTAAACCATGAGGTTTTCATCTTTTTTCATCTTATTGTTCATCTTTGTTCATCTTATTGTTCATTTTTGTTCATCTTATTGTTCATCTTGGTTGTTCATCTTGTCGATGATGATGTTTGTAGTTGATGATACTCTGATTCGATTCCGTTTCACGAAAGATTTATTTGATTTTTGCGACTTCACATTTCGCGAAGGCCTTCACGTTTCACGAAGGGTTTCACATTTCGCGAAAGGCTTCACGTTTCGTGAAACCCATAGCGAAACCCATATCAGGTTATTTAATCTGATTTGTTCATGTGGTCTAGGGTTATTTGATCTTCTCCAGATAATGCATGTAACAAAAAGTACTTCCAGGTGCTGTAGTGGTGGAGTTTTCTGTTCGAGCATACCAAAATTTATTTCGACCTTTTGTCAAAAGAAAAGGTTGTCTTCTGAAGTATCATCAAGATACATATGTGAGTGTTGTTGTTTTATGAGAAAGTTTTCTTACTTAAATTGTTTTTGGATAATCTATCAGACAAATCTGAAGTCTTCTGGAAACCTCACTTCTCTCGGGTATATTTGTTGTAAGTATCCGTCTGTTTCTTTCTTGACCATAAAAGAGCCTTTTTCTGGATATCGATAATTCATATCTAATGATATTGTTTTGTGTCCAATTGTCTCTTCTTCTTATTAGGCAATTGTTCTGCTCATAATTTTGATATCGGGCCTTTGTTGCTTGATGGGCATTGACACTTCGACTAGGTTTGAAGCGCCTCAAGAATCTTGACTTCATTTATTCTTGGGCGAACGAAGATCCTTTTTTTGTCATTACAAGAATGTCTGTTTCCGAGACATAAATAAACTCAAATGTGTATCATCTGTTAGTTTGAAATTACAATGTAACACTTATTTTATTGAAGTTTGTTTATTTATTTGAGAATTTCTGCTCATTTTTATTACCCAGAAAGGGTAAACAAACCTTAAAGCTGGTTTGCAATATAAATTTCTTGTGCTTGATATTTTCTACACACAATGTTCATAGAAGAGAGCAGTTTTCATATTTCATTTCAACTCATAAATCAATCAATATTATTAATTCAATCCAATATCTTATAAAGATAAAGTTCACATTTCAGTTAAAAATTATACTAAATTCAATTTAAATATGCCCAAACTCTAATAAATTCTTTCGGCTGTTGATACAGGTCACAGAAAAACAACAATAACTGTAATATTGTCTTTGCTTCCACGTTTAGCAGCCTTAGTTGCTAACCTTTTTGAGCACATCCCAGGTACTTTAACAGTGTCCTTGATAATGCTCACAATGTCTTCACTGCTCATCACATCCCAAAAGCCGTCACTAGCCATTACCAGGTATTCATCATACTCAGATAACGTAGTCTCAGTTACTTCTGGTTCAGCTGTTACAGCCAGTTTTAGATCATCATCACCAATTGAACGAGTAACCTAGAGAAGTAAAAGCAGAATATGGTCATTCATTTGTGATATGGAATTTTGAATTCGAGAATAAGGAGAAAGAACCTGAAGAGCAACTGAACCAATCCTCCACGTATCAACTTGCCATTTCACATCTTTACCAGCCAAGATAACTCGATTTCTCTCCTCAACACAACTTGCCGAGTGATCCTATGTTATAATATCGAAAAGAAAATTATGATTCTCAAGTTTTAATTGATGACGAGCTAATAATGGAAACTTCCTATTTACGTACCTTACTTAGAGGATATGAACAGCCAGAGCGAGATAAAATTGCTCTACAGTCACCCGCATTAGCAACATAAAGCTTGTTTCCAAAAATAAGTGCAACAATGGCTGTGCATCCCGGATGCCAATCTTTCTGAACTCCCTTGGACCGCTCTTTGATCATTGATTCTTTCGTTTTATTTTTATGCTTTTTCTTTTTGAACTTTCAGGATTTTATGCTCTTCCTTAATTGCTTTTGCACATTTAGTGTTATCATGTTGAAAATTATTACAGAAAACACACATGTCTGGCCTCCATTCATATTAGATTTCTATGACTATAGACTTTCCTTTCTTGTCAACTACTGTTATGTTCTTTAGCAGCATATTTCGAGGATATACTTAATGCTTATTCTAGTAAATGTAAGTTGTTCTTCTACTTCTGTAATTGAGTTCATATATAATGGTATCCCCAATAAACTTGCAAAGTGACTTAGAGCTTCTGCATTGTACATATGTGATTATCCTAAGCTTAAATCATATACGAGTTGTTTCTTTTGGTTTGCTTAGTAGGTTCAATTCTTCAGACCATCTCTCCAGCTTAATACAGTTGGATCCAATAAGTATGCTCATGTTTTAGAATATCATCCAAGAAAATAAAGATCTTGTATATTTATAGAAACCTTCTCTAGTGTATTCTTCTCTCATTGTTTCATTAAGGCTTCCTTATTGACTAAGAATGATAATCTATTCTTCCCTATGTAGTTTCCAACCACTTTATTTTCTCATTCTTTAACACATTTTTCCTCCATTTCAGTTGACAATTTAAAATCAAAAGGAGAATTGAGTATCTCCACTTTTATTTTAATATCGCCCAAGTAAAATTTTCCTTTATAAGCATGATCATTTGCTTTCTTTCTTACATTATTTTCCCAGACTTCGTTTACTCTCCAGCTAAAATTGCTCCTGATAGTATAGGTCTTAGATTTAACTGACCAGTTTACTATCTTTTCATAAACTTTCTTTTTAGTAAATTTCAGTCCTTAAGATAGTGTACATTCAATTGCCCAGTTGTTTGCTGCATTTTTTCTTTGTTGATAATAATCTCTTCTTTCTTTGCGTGCATCAGGAGCTTTGTGATTTGATTTTTAGTTCAAAGAGATTTGTTGTTTCATTGTAACCAACCTTCCAAATTCCTTCTTTCTTTCCATGTTTTCTTACTACATTTTCTTCAGAATTTTTATCAGCAATTGATTCCTTACCTTAATGACTTGTGATTTGGGATGTATAATTATTTTCGGTTTATATTTATAAAAATTGTGTTTTAGAATACTTTATTTATGCATATTCTCCTATTTAGTTGATTTAATCATACAAAAAATATGATAAAATTATATTGTTTTTTTTTTGGTGGGGGAAACACCATAATTTCATTCGAAAAATCCAAAAATGGGAGTGTCAAGAATCAAAACTAAACAAACTCTATCTTTGATTATAAGATGACAAACAAATGACCCTAAAGTTTTTGAATGATAGCAATCAAATAACAGTACAAACAAAGATAACTATTAACATTCCCAATCTTTCATGGTTTTTTCATATTCGCTTTGTAGGTAATGTTGTTTTCTTCCACGTCCCCTTCCTCACTCATATTTCACGAAAGGTGATTGAATTGTAGAAGATAATGATATTTGTTTTTTTCTATTGTTAAGCCTACCTCGGTATGATTAGAATGCCTATATATTACACGTCACCTATATAATTCCATAAACATTCAATATCATTCCTTCTATTTCTTTTAAATAACTCCTAACTATGACAAAATAACAAACATATTCAGAAAATAAAACGTAAATTAATAATAAAAAAACATAAGAATGAAATGGATGGCCAGAGTGCCAAATGGGTTAGATAAAATTGATATTGGGTAGATGTTTAAGGTGAAAAAATAGTGCAAATTTGATGGTATTTAAGTTAGAATCATCAAGTTTCCAAATATTATCACTATCTTGTACAATTTGATTGAATCAAGGAAAGTGGAAGATTGATTATTTAAGTTTGAATATATTTTATTATTATTCTAATTAGATTTAGTTTGGGATTAACCATATGTAACCCAGTCTAATAAGGTCTAGGTGACAATATTCACTAAAAACAATTTTTATTATGATTTTATTTCTATTTAAATTATCAATAAAGAAGGATCTATCTCAAAATAAATACTTTTGAACACGTGAATGTCCCCCTAATGTACACTTTCTTTCTTAGACAATTACGTGAGCTTACTACATAGCTTAGAAACATATGGTAATTATTGTTAAATTTGTTGAGTTCACTCATTTCTTTTGAGCTAACATTACTAGGATTTGTCCCCCATCCTCCCCCACATTAATAATTAATTGTCATTAAGAGAACAAGATCAAACTTAATCCATCCTAGATATATAATATAATCAAGGTTCAATAGCTTGTAATTATAAATTAATCACAACCGGAAGAATAATCGGTTGTCTTTTTGGTACAATTAAATTCTCAAATCAGATGATAGTGAGAATGGAGAAAATTTATTAGTCTATAAAAGTTTTTTCCATTAATTTAATGTACTCAATATCAGATGACAGTGAGAGTGGAGGAAATTTATTAGTCTATAAAAGTTCTTTCCTTTAATTTGATTTACTCAATATTAGATGATAGTGAGAGTGGAGAAAATTTGTTAGTCCATAAAAGTTTCTTCCTTTAAGTTGATGTACTAATATTTATATTTTTCTTCCTTATTAATTATAGTCTTAGTGTTCGGAGATTTAGGCAATATTTGGTCGTACTCCGGAATTCTTGAGTAGGTTTTTCTTTTGGCCAAATATTGTGTACGTTTCCGAACACTAAGACTATCAATTAAAAAGAAGAAGATATACAAGTACGTACTGGTTACATCAGATCAAAATGAGGAAAATTTCTTTTAGTTTAAACCTCCCCACTCCAATGTGAAATTCCAACAATCAACCTAATCTTCCTAATCAGACTGCACATGAGCATTGTCTATACTAAGTCTAAGAGATGATTGTTTTGAAGAATGAAAATGCAGTCATTAATGAAGAAGGGACCGACCACTCAAATCTTTCTCTTTTTTTTCCATTTTTCTCCCTTGAATCAGAATTATGTGATTCAATAGTTGGTATCAAATCACTCAATCTAACAGCTAAAAAGGGTGCATGGGGGCTAACATGTCTTTTTCATCATTCTTTTATAATGATTCCCCACTTCACTCATTTTCAATCATGGAAAGCAAGACCCTTGATTTCTCTAGCAATTATAAATACTTTTTCCTAAACTCAGTCCAAAAAAAGAAAAATTATTAACGATCAAACTTTTATGTATCCAAATCTTTTAAAACATTTATTATAATATTAGTAATAACATATATTTATGTTGGGATGCTGCAATATGGACAAAATCTTTGATGTAAGATAAGAAAACATGATATATACATATCTAAAGATTATAAACTTTTAAATTAGGATTTCAAATTAAATGTAACATATATAGTAGTATCTTGAAATATCTTGGTCCATTACATTCTGTCCATCTTTGTGCTCTGACTACATTCCATCCACATTCCCTTTTCAGCTAAATTCAGTAAAAGCATACAAAAAAACACCCACTAAGTTACTAAAATACAGAAAAAAATGGCATGCCTAGCTATTTCAACATCTTCTCCTCTGTCCAAACCAAACCAATGAGAGCTCAAAAACACAGCCCATTGTTGTGACTTGACAACTTTGGGAGTCGATCTTGATACTTTCCTATCCTCCACATGCATATACATACACATCAAAGATATATATACATATATTAAGAAGAGAGAAAGGGAAAGCTCCACAATCATTCACAAGAATATATATCAAATGATGAAAGAGTTGCAAACTATTTCTGCAGTTTTCCTGTTACTTCTCCTACCATTTGTCATGTGTTCATCATCATCATCATCATCCCAGGGACATGGGATAACAGATCAAAGGCATCATCCTAAACTAACCGAGGATATTAATGCTCATCAGGTAAATTTTACAAACCTTGAGAATCCCTTTCCCTTTGATTTCAGTATTTCATGAGTTAATATCTAATTTTGTATACAGCTGATAAAAGGGAAGCTATTATTCCAAGCAAAACTTCATGGATTTCTAATGTGGGCATCAATGGGATTCCTGATGCCTATTGGAATATTAGTTGGAAAAATGTTAAACAAAGAACACAGCAGAAGAATGCTCAAGATCATGTTCTACATCCATGCAACTTTCCAGGTTTTTAATTCTAAACATTTTTCCTCTTAAAATAGTAAAAACTTACTCAAGATTACATTTTTTATTTAATTACAGACAATCTCAACACTTATAGTAACAACAGGAGCAATATTATCAATGAAGTACTTTGACAATTCTTTTAAGAATAGTCATCAGAAACTAGGGTTAGCACTCTATGTTGCTGTTCTAATACAAACCTTACTCGGATTCCTAAGGCCTCACAGGTAGGTAATAATTACTTTGAGATTGAAAATTTGAAACTGATGATGGGTTATTTGAAAAATGATATAAATTTTTTCATAAAACAGTGGAAGAAAAGGAAGAAGTGGATGGGTTATCATTCATTGGTTAATGGGGACAACAGTTTCTTTAATGGGTATCATCAATATCTACACAGGATTACAATCTTACAATAAGAAAACATCAAAAAGTATAGGGCCATGGATTGCAATATTTACAGTGGAGATATCTTTGATAACATTTATATATCTTTTACAAGACAAGTGGGTTTATATTACAAAAACATCAAATATGATTGAATGTATTTAATTAATTAATTAATTAATTGATGTTTAATATATAAATAAATAAATGAAAGAATTTATTGAATCAGAATTGAACATTTGAAGATGAGAAAGAAATTAAAATCAAAAATGGCAGCCGCAACAGAGGAAGAAGAAACAGAGAGTGGAGACGAGAACGACGGCTTCTAAAACGTACATGATCTTGAATACGACGTCGTCTAGTATGGAGAATTTGAAAGATATCAACTTTTTACCACTTGAACGCCATAGAAGCTCTTTACTCTTGATCACCTTCTTCTTCAATGACCATATCAGCTTCTTCTTCGTCCACATTTCCTCTCTCCTCTTTCTCTCTCTTCTGGTTCTATAATGTATGTATTTAAATAACGGATAATATACTTTTTAGGAAAGTTAATTATAAATTATTAATAACGGCTAATTGCTTTACTTTGTTTTTAAACGTTATTAGCTGTCCTAGCTGAGACTTCTTCCTACTTTTTTTTCTTTTCTTTTTTGCATAACGGATACTTTTTGTATTAGAAAATTTGATTTATTTTTAAATAACCAAAATATAATTATTATTTTTTAGACCATTACACATTACAGCTGTAATATATATTTTTTATTAAGTTAACTATAAATTAAATGTACATGACAATTTAATTCATTTTATAATAGAGAAACTTTTATTTATTTATTTATTTTTGTTAATTTAACTGAGAGTTATATATAATAAAGTAAAATGATAAATTAATAAAATAATTAATAATTTAGATATTAAATTATATGAATAATTTATTAAATTATTTTTTTAATAAAATGTCAATCAATTTATTGAATGTCACCTAAACTAAATTAAGTTCGGGATTAATATTTGAGTAAAGTTAGTCAAACAAACTAATATGATCCAAAAATTAAAGTTATTGTACATTAAAAATAAATGTATAGCCAGAAGAAATTAAGTATGATTTGAAAAAGTTGTTACATTCACTAAACAACTAATATAACTATTATTATTTTATAAAATTTAAATATGTAGACAATATTAAATTAATTATATCTTGTAAAAAAAATTAAAAAAAACACAACTGGATAAATAAAATATATTCATAAATTATAACAGAATCTTTCTCTTATTATGATTTCTCTTTTATATAAATTTGGCTAAGTTGAGTGGACTTTTTTCTAAATGAGTTTCCAAATAATTGAAATTAAATAATTCATTATTAAAAATATAAAATATAATATTAGATTAGATAATTTCATCTTTTAACAAAATGATGAATACATACTCAAAAAAATTAACAGCAAATTAACTATTAAAGAATTTCCATCAACTAATTTTGAGTATTATTCAGATAAAAAAAGTTCAAGATGAAAATTTTATCAAACTAAATAAAATATCGTTTCAAACTAAATATAGTAAAAAATAAAAAAAACACAATTCGTTATCATTTTTAGCCACCATTTGGTTAGGAGTATTAAATACAGGGATACAAACTGTAAGGTATTAATTGTATAAGTGTATTGAGAGATATAAATTATAAAGGTTATTTGTGTTTAGTTGGAAGTAAAAAAATTATAAATTATATAATTTTATTATTTTGTGTTTGTTGGTGATATAAGAAAGTAGTAAAAAGTATTAAAAAAAATATATATTTTATCCTTTTATATAAATTATTTTTAATTATTATTTTAATATTTATTTGACGAAGTTTATTGTTTTATTTTGTTTAATTGTATGCGGTAAAGGTGTAAGAAAACCGACCAAACCGGACCGAAACCGTTCAAACCAAACTAAATATCAAACTGAACCACCTAAACCGAGTTCAAATCGGTTCTGATTTGACTAAACTGAGCTATACGGTTCGGTTGGTCGGTTTGCAGTATCATAATATGTTAGTTTACCGACCGAATCGAATATATTGATTTTGTATAATACGATTACGTTATTTATTTTCCTCTGTATATTAATATATAATCTATATATATATAATGATGCTTAATTTTTAAAATATCCGGATTTCAGGGTTGAGAGTTGTGGTTAATCTGGATATATATGTGACAGTAAATTGATACTTGGGTGGGGTTGTGGGTTGACCCGCCCATATATACTTAAAACGGTTAAAAATAAAATTTAAAATGTTATATGTGTGTTTCGAATTTACAACCTAACAAAATAAGTATAACATTTTAATCAACTAAGCTAATAACACTTTATTTTTTTAATTCAACGTCAAATTTGATGAATACGGAATATTTTAACAATATAAGTTCAACTTTTTAACTAATTAATGTATAATATGAATCAAATATTTGATTGACCAAAGTGAAAGTGTAATGTCACGAGATGAAAGATTTATTCAAAAAAAATATGTGAGAAAAATAAGTTGTTTTATCGAATTAAATAAAATGTGAAATGAAAGTGTTCTATTTTTATTCGTGATGTATTAAGAATTTTAAACATTAAATATATATTATTATTTTTATTATTATTAAATTTATTTTAATTATATTTTTATCTATGTGTATAGCACGGAAATTTTCATAATTATATATTATAATAATAAAGTAAACGATGGTTCAGACTCTTCACTTTTCAATGTGAGCCTACCTAGTCTTATTCGCTGGCCGTAAGGACGGATCCAGGATTCGGTAGTGGGGTGGGCTTAAAAAAATTTTAAGGTGAGCTAAAGTAAAAAATGAATTTTTTTTAGATAAAACGGGTAAATAAAAGTAAGTTTTACCATTTTTAATAATTAAATAAATAAAATAGTGAATTCTATTGAATTTTTTTTAATAATTAAGGGTAATGTCACATTTTAACCGTAAAAAAAAATCGGGGTGGGCTGAAGCCCACCCGAGCCCCTACATAGATTCGTCCCTGGCTGGCCGCTGCAACCTGCAAGTTCAACTGCTCAAGCTGCCTCTGTTTTTTTTTTTATTTACAATTAACTATTTTTTCATTGATATAGTAATTAACTATTTCTCACTAGTGTCAAAAAAAAGTTTTATACTAAAAATTGTTGAATTCATCAATCATCTTCAATGTTACAATATTACAATGTTAATCTTTATTCACACAATGTTAATCTTTATTCACACATTTTCTCTACCGAATAACTCTCTAAAGCTAGCTTTTAACCTCATATTCAAAGCTTCAATTTATAACAATTTATATCAAACCGACTACACTAACAGTTTTAAATTTAGCAAACCGACCTCAACGGTTTGGATGTACATTTCGATCAATAAACCGATCAAACCGAACCGCTTATAGTGTGCGGTGAATGAATTGTAAATGATTATTTATAGTTACTGGTTTCTTATATTCTTATTCTCTTTATTGAATTGTAAAGATGGTTTAACCAACAAAAAAAAATGCAAATTATTGTCTCTATACCATCATACATTCTAACATGCCAGCTTTCTGTGGTGATTTTAACTCCGTTAAATGCTGCAACACAAACCATGAGGATTATGAGAGTTAAGTCATGTAAAGTCTCCCAAACAAACATCCAAAATGACTTTAAAGGTTTTTCAATGAAACAGTTGAAATCATAAGCCTTTTATTTGCAAGATATATGATAGACATGGAGTTATGTGATATCCCTTTTAATCCTTCTTTTGAATCTAGACCCTCAAAATCAACTTGTGTTGTTGATAAATCAATGTTGTCACTTTGGCAAATGAAGGAAAGAGGAAGATAAAGGAGAGTGAAGGAAAGGGAAAATAAGAAGATGAAAGAAGAGAAAAAAGGTATTAATGGAATAAAATTTTTAATAAAGGCTGGCAAGTTACAATTTTATACTTAATATAAATTATAATTTGTAATTTGTTTATTTAATATATATATATATATATATATAATTTCAAAACCAACCCCCTTACAAATTTTATATAGGGACAATTATATTCTATTTATAGTTTTATACCCCCACCAAACGGAGGCTCAAGGTAACATTAGTTATTAAAATTTTGTAGCTTGAAGGTGGTAGGTTTGTAAATATGACAAATTGTGTGGATAATTTAAACTGAATAGAATGAATATGTCAGCGGACTTGAAGAGAACTCAAATACAGCCAAATAATGAATTAAATTTGTTGTATCTTAGCAAAAATAAATAAATAAATAAAAATAATACGCAAAAGAGAGAAGCATCTTGAATTTACAATAATAATAATAATAATAATAATAATAAATGGAGCGGGGGTTGTGGTGGTGGTGATAGTGGTATAACTTACAAAAATGTATTTCTCCTTCTCTTGTAGTTGTTGTCTCCTCCTCCAATCATATTCTGATGAGGTCTTGGACTGACTAATTAACTGGCTTTCCTTGTCCAGAGAGAGAAAGTGCGCATGTTTCGCTTTCGTTCTCAAGTTTACTTCTCTTTCTCTCTCTCTCTCTCTCTCTAGTCTTTCGGCGGGAGAGAAGGAAGTAGATGAGTAGAAGAAACTTTTTTCTCTGCTTCTACGAAACTGTTTACTTCTTCTTCTACTTCTAAGATCTCTCATCTCCTCTCCTCAACACCAACGACTGGAAATTCAATCTCCATCTCCATGAGGTATGTATGCCCTTAATTTCTCTGATTCCACTAAAGGGTTATGCTTATTCTTCTCAGAATGTACCACTTACTTATTAGCTTTAATAATTGCTTGCTTAATCCTACAAATACACTTTTAGTATGGAGGACTGACTTGCAATTCTAATCAAATCTAATTACCATCAGAAAGTGACCCAAATGGATCAACTGGATTCGGTTTCAGTTTCAGGTACTCCCTTCCCTCTCTTTCTCTTTCTCTTTCTTAGTAGCACTGCACTGCACTGTTTCATGTAGACAGTTTGTTTAGTGGGTGTAGGACCATCTAAAATTCCAAGACCTGAAAGTTCTAAAAAAATGGTGTTTAATGCCTGGGGAGGAGGAGGGATCACACAGGGAGAAGGAGGAGGAGGAGATATATTTAATGCATCAAGTGATGTGAGCCTCTTTTCCACATCCTTGCCCCTTCTTCCTTATGAGAAAGGTATGTATGTATGTATGTATTATTATGGTTGCTGCTTTATCGAGTGAAAAGATTTCCCTATTTGTTTGTTTGTTTGCAGTGAATACCAATGGTGTTTCCACGGATGATTCTTCTTCTCAAAGCTTTGACACAGTGCATGATCAAGAATATAAGGGAAAGCTTCTATTTGAAGATATTGAGAGTGCCATAGGAAGCTTGCTTCCTGGAGATGAAAACGAGCTTTTAGCTGGCATAATGGATGATTTTGACCTTACTGATTTACCCACCCGTTTAGAGGAATTGGAAGATGATCTTTTCGACAGTGGTGGTGGGATGGAATTAGACTTTGAGACCCAAGATAGATTAGTAGGTGGTTTATCAAGACTAATCTTGTCTGATGGAAACCCTAACAACAACAACAACAACAACGGGACAGGCCATTTTGGTGTCCCGAGCAGTATGTGTACAATAGCCGGAGAACATCCATTCGGAGAACATCCTTCGAGGACATTATTTGTTAGGAATATCAACAGTAATGTTGAAGATTCTGAACTGCAGTCAATATTTGAAGTATGCACCCTGAATTTATTTCTCATCTCCTGGTACTATTATAAATGCTGAAATTTGAATTCCATTGTAGCAATATGGAGATATCAGAACTTTGTACACTGCATGCAAACATAGAGGCTTTGTGATGATATCTTACTATGACATCCGAGATGCTCGAAATGCGATGCGTGGATTACAAAACAAGCCCCTCAGACGTAGGAAATTGGATATTCATTTCTCTATTCCGAAGGTGAATTAGCTTTTGGTACATTTAGATATTATAGTGCACCATCTAATAATATATATATATAACATTGTAAGTTGTTTGGTGCTTTTCAGGATAACCCATCAGAAAAGGATATAAATCAAGGAACCCTTGTTGCATTCAATCTGGATGCTTCAGTATCCAATGATGATCTCTTGCAAATCTTTGGTGCTTATGGAGAGGTCAAAGAGGTATACTACTTCCTAACAGCATAACTCGTCTTTTTCCCCCCAATAACTTAACTGTGGAGGCCCATTTCCCAACTGCAGATTAGGGAAACACCACACAAACGACATCACAAATTCATAGAGTTTTATGATGTTAGAGCAGCGGAGGCAGCTCTAAAAGCCCTTAACAGGAGTGACATAGCTGGGAAACGCATAAAGCTCGAACCAAGCAGGCCTGGTGGGACCCGCAGGAGGTATGAATTGTCATTTAAGCGAAATAGAAAGACTGGTTTCATATTTCTCTCAAGTTTACATCTTTCTAACAAAGAAACATTGTTGTTAATTACTTATTGAAGTATTGAAAATTCTGTCTTCAGCTTGATACATCAACTGAGTCAGGATATGGAACACGATGATGTCAGATTTAGGCAGCAGGTAGGCTCTCCATTAACCGTTTCCCCACCAGGTAACTTTCATTTGTTTCTGTTTGCATAAAATTGGGTAATTGTCATTTGAGTATCTTTTACAAGTGCTGAAATAATGTTACGCTTATTGGTAGGTAACTGGTCACATTTCGGTAGTCCGGTTGATCACAATCCTCTGCAAGGCCTAAATCAATCGCCAAATTTTGGGCCTTTGAGCCCAATGCAGAGCAATCATTTATCCGGATTGGCTACCATCCTATCGACTCAAAAGGTTGCTCCAATTGGTAATAAGGATCAAGGACAGTTTTGCCATGCTAACCAGGTAATTGGCAATTCAAGATTAGATCCACAGCTTTCTCTTGGTGAATCAAATTCAGGCATTGGAATGTTGTCTGGTCCTCAATTTCTTTGGGGCACTCCCTCTCAATATTCATCAGACTGCTCCAATTCTTCTTCTGCATGGGAAACATCATCCATGATGACAAGGCATCAGCCGTTTACATCTAGTGGACAAGGACAAGTTTACTCGCAGAATAATCTACACGGAATTTTATCGGGTTTGCCACACCAGCATCACTATGTTGGATCTGCCCCACACTTGGGGTACTTTCCAGAATCCCCTGAAGTCTCCTCCGTGAATCGATCTTCATTTAGTGGCTTAGGCATAAATCAGAAAAATAGGCATTACATGTTAAATCACGGTTTTGCACATCATCAAAACATCAATGGAAGTGGTTCATCCAGTTCCAAAATTATGTCATTTCCAAGTAACGGGCCTTTATTCTATGGTAATGGTCCATTTCAAGGAATTGGATCAACAAATAATGATGGATTGCTTGATTTTGGTGGAAGCCGGAGGATGGAACATAATGTCAACCAAATGGACATTAAAAAGCAATATCAGCTTGATTTGGATAAGATCAAGAATGGCGAAGACACTAGAACTACTTTGATGATTAAAAACATTCCGAATAAGTAAGATCATCCTTCACAGAGATGTTTGTTGACTGCACAATGGTCTAAGCTTTTGTTTTGTGTTCTAGGTACACCTCAAAGATGTTGCTTGCAGCCATTGATGAACAGCATAGCAGTACTTATGATTTTCTCTATTTACCCATTGATTTCAAGGTATAGCCTTGTTGGACCTATGATAGATTCACTAATTTCTAACAGTCAAAGAAACTATAACAGTTTCTCCATTTGATTGCAGAACAAATGCAACGTGGGTTATGCTTTTATCAACATTATCTCTCCTGCACATATCATTGCCTTCTGTGAGGTTAGTCTCTTCCCTGCATTTTAGGTTTGGAAAAAGTTATAATTGTGCGACGGTGTTGAATGAGTTTGCCAGTTTCAAAAAAGCAAATGGTTGTTTGTACAGGCATTTAATGGAAAGAAATGGGAAAAGTTCAATAGCGAAAAAGTTGCTTCTTTGGCTTATGCAAGGATTCAAGGGAAGGCAGCTCTTGTTTCACACTTCCAGAATTCAAGTCTGATGAATGAAGACAAGTGGTGTCGCCCTATTCTTTTTCAGTCTGAAGGTCAAGTTACCGATCAGGTAACAACTTTTATTCACGCTATAATATATATTTTCTAAATAACTCATCAAATGACATTATATGTAATCAATCTAGGAACCGCCCTTCAACAGCAACCTCAACATCTTTATTCGTCAACCTGACGGCTCTTACTCGGGTGATTCACTTGAAGGCCCTAAAAGCAACATAATAGCTGAAGAACCAATCATAAGAAGAATCTAAGTGGGCTTTATTCTCATGGACCTAGTTCTGTGGCCTTTGATTTCTAACAAGTGTACAAATATCCAAGGTACATAAACCTAGAAGAGAACCGGTTGAAGTAATCATATCTATCGGTTGTATGTATGTTTTCTTGTTGTACTCGTCTGCAAATGTGAATATGTATTATATTATTCAAGGGGGGCTCAAATTACAGATCTGGGACTGTTTCCCTAATAAGTGTATAGATTGGGAGAAAAACACAGAATCCTAGCTTCTATTGTATACCATCTGTAACATCATGTGTGTAAATAAACTTGTTACCAAGTGTTAATTTACTTCAACATTGTACAGTTATTTATCTGTCTCTGCCTCTTTATTATTTTTTCCCCCAGGAATGTAGTAGATTGCAGAGATAAAACTAATCATAGTAGTAAACAGGCATGTCTTAAAATCTCGCAAAGTTAATGGTCAACACGCAAATGTTAATAAATAAAACAAGAAATGTCATATTTATCATATCTGGAGGGCATCGGCTATGGATCCTGCAAGGCTCAAGACTTCGAATGGTGCATTATTAGCTATAGCTTTGACAGTAAGAGGGCATGAATCTGTTATCCAGAAGTATGAGAATGCCTTATCCGAGTTATCTGTTTGTCAAACAATACAAGATTGGAAACCGATTAACACAATTTGAAAAAAGCAAATAAAAATGTTCTAAGGTGAATCCTTTTTTTTACCTTTGCCCTTGTGTATGAACCTCTCCCACGACTGCTTGGGAAATACTGCATGGGTTACATACGCACTCACCTTTGCAGCACCATTAGCCGCCAAAACTTTCTAATGGAACCCGGAAAGAAAAAAGTGAATCAATTAAGTTGCAATCGTCACAAACTTGCACATTTTTCTATAAGAGTGTTTTCAAATAGGCTCATTGAAAGGAGAATTGTACCTGACACTCAATTAGAGTACCTCCTGATTGCACCAAATCATCAACTATGACAACATGACAACCACTAGGATTACCCTCCTTCAACCTAACTATTCGTTTATCACCTTCTCGAACCTTGTTGCAAACTACCTGCCAGGATAATCAAAATTAGAGGTTCAGGCAATTATAAAAAATGGCTTAGAAATATTATAGACTTGCCATAGGAAAATCATCAAGTAGCTTGTGAAATCGCTTCCAAGCTCCATCATCTGGAAATGCTACAACAATCTGTGTAATTAAAGGATAAACAAAAAATCAAGAATACATCATTTGATGAACATATAACCTGTGGAACAATATTAATGGCACTTAGAAGATACATAAACAATTACCTTGTCAGAACTAGCAAGCTGGTGAAGACGTTGTTTCAGCAGAGGGATACCGGTTTCAAAACAAGGCAGAACCTGATCTCCAAAATAAAATCGTTCCTGCAAATCAAAACAAGACACAATCACTGTAACAGGCAAAACTAGCTTTTCGAGCAACGAAGCTAAGGTGGGCTTTCATAACAGACTATCAATTAATCATCATAATTAAGTAATTATTTGAATCAAGTTGACTTGAAAACTGTTAGCTTAAACCACTTCATTTTGTTTTCAGCTTAAATTAAGCTATAAATCAGGTTTAATTTGATAATTTATGAATAACTTAACTACAGTAAAAGCATACAAAATGACAATTTAACCCTTATAAATTAATCAAATTAAGTTCAGTACGGGTTAAATAGTCGACATTAGTTTCACATATTATAATTAACTTACATATCAAATACTTGAAATCCAGATATTTACATTTTATTTATTCATCATTTGTTTTCAACAAACTTAACTAATTCGACACTTAAAAAACTCATTGTTAGGTTCATCACTTAATTTTCAGTTTGATCAAAATGCTCACCCTAAATGAACACAGACATGTAAGTTCACAAAAGAACAATTCATAATACCACCCTTTCATTCAATATGAAGAATAAAAGCAAGCATGTGAAAAGAAAATATTGACAGATCCAATATTAGGGATACCAACCTGTAAGGCATGAATGTCATAGATGACTAGACTTGTTGGACCACCCCTTGATATTGGAATATTTGACAGAATTCTGGCCATAGTAAAAGCAGTTGCGACATCTCCTTCTTCTTCCATACGTTCAAATGAGCCAGTTGGAAAGAAAGGTAATACCAAAGTGAAAGAAGCAACAAACAACCTCGGAAGTGCATATATGACAGACAGCTGCTCAAAGATGACAGCAGGGGAGCTGAAGGATGCCAAAAATGCAACATGCTGCCCTCGAATGTCGTGTGCATTGTTAATGAATAAGTTGGGAAATCCGTCATCAAAGTTCCTGAGACATTAAAAAAATGCTTGTTATACAGAAATTACAGTAATTAAGCAATGGTTTCTAAATCACTCAACCATCAATAATCTACATATTAGTTTTCAGTTGTAGTTCTAAATAGTATGCATTGCTACTTATTGATTGAATGTACAAATGAAAACTATAGGAAAGCATCTACATACCACAAAAATGTAGCAAGATAATGTGAAATAAGACCAAATGGGGCTATTAAGGAGGTTCGCTACAGTACACTCATCCTATTTTCTAGACAGGATTTCCAAAGCAAAAGAAACTAGGGCATGAACAATGAATATGAAGCTTTTGGCGTGGACTGTGGTCAATGAAAAGTTAATCTCTTCAAAAAAAACAATGAATATCCAGCTAAAAACCTCGAATTTCATAATCAATGGTATGCTCAAACATATAGATATGTGTATATATCAAGAGGAAGTATATAAAGAGAGAGAGAGAGAGAGAGGACCTCCAGTTGATAGATTGGAGCTGAATAAGGTCAGATTGAGCGGCAACTTTCCTTGCAAGGTCTTGTGATTCAGTGCAGTAAAACAAAAGCACGTGTTTGTTCCGCTGTTTCTTCACCAGTATTCCCGACCTAGTATTGCTTACAGCTTCCTGATTCTGCTTCAAAGCTTCACTCGCCATGGTAATACCTGATGATGAGTGTGTAAGAGAGAGGGGGGCTAGGGAATAATCGTCACTCGGCAGGGTTTGCTCACTACAAAGTACAAACAGAGAAAGAGTATTTCAAAATGAGGGACACATTTTTTTTTTTTTCAAACTATCCAACTTTCTTTCTCTAAATTATTAAAATTAAATTAAATTAAATTAAATATTATACATTAAAATTAAATATATTTTATTTTAATATTTTATATTTTTTATATAATGTATTATTTTGATAAAAATATGTGTAACACAAAAAAAAAGTCGCAATTTATTACATTAAATCGGTCTCGTAAAATAAATTAAACTCAATAATCAATATCATAAATATCTTTCTCTCGAATCTTGAACGTTACGAAGAACTGAAATAGTAGATTTGACTAAAGTTCTATTTTTAACTTTGTCGATTAAAATAATTTTTCGACTGCATGAGTTGTCACCTAATTTTTCTCACAAAATTAGTGGAACGCTAAAAATCGATCATTTTCGAAAAGGGTTTTCTAACTCGATAGTTGTGCATCATAACTCACTTTCCTCTCGAGTGAGACGAGGAACCAAAATATTATGCATAACTCAGGGCGGACCTATTTGGAGGCGAGAGAGACCATTGGGGCCCAATTTTTTTAATATATATATATATATATATTATATTTAATATGATGCAAAAGGCTCACGATTTCTACCTGCGTAACTTGTCGGTTGTCGCCCCCAATCCCCATCTGAACATCTTATGGCCCCAAAGGTATCAAACAATTACAATCCTTCAATTCCAATCATTCTCATTCTGATCATCTACTTCAAATCTTGTTTGATTCTTCAATTTGTTGATCTTACATGCTGAAAGTATTTGTTGATTCTTTATACTGAAGTTTACGGCAACAAAAGATCCCGTTTTTTATTTTTTGCCTCATACCTTATCAAACACAGGTACAGTTCTCGCGGTACTAAAGTACGTTTAAAATTATCAATTTAAACTAGTTTTGACTTTTTTAGTGTCGTCACATAGTTTACTAATTTTTTTAGAGTCGTCACCTAATTTACTATTCGAGAAATTAAGAAAGAAAAATATTTTGCGTGTTTTTAGATTTTGTTATTATTTCGGTGTTTGGTTAAACGTGAGAAGGGTCGGTCCTAGGGTAAGCCCAACAAGCCCACAGGCTAGGGCAACCCACCCTAGGACAACCCATTTAATAAAAAAAAGGGGTTTTAGTTAAACTAGCATGTAGTTTGTACATTTGCACAAGTAATGATATAAAATCGAGAAAAAAAATTACGGTAAAAATGTGATAGCATTTTTAATTTACTCTCACATATATATCTAAATTAACCACAACTCTCGACCCACATATATATAGATTAGTTATTTAAAAAATAAACTTATATTCGGTAACTCGGACACTTTAAAAATTAAACATCATTTTATATATATATATATATAGATTAGTTAGTTAAAATGTTGAATTTATATTGTTAAAACGTCCCGCGTTTTCAAGTTTGATGTTGAAATTAAAATATATAATTTTATTAGCCTAGTTGGTTAAAAAGTTGTACTTGTTTTGTTATGTTGTCAGTTAAAACATACCTATAGCATTTTTAATTTTATTTTTAACCGTTTTAAGTTTTTGGGCGGGTCAACTCACAATCCGACCAAAGTATTCATTTACTCTCACATATATTATCAAAATTAACCACAACTATCGACCCGACAATCCAGACACTTTAAAAATTAAGCATCATTTTATATATATATATATATATATATATATATATATATATATATATATATATATATTTATTAATGTTTTAAACATAAAGTTGTGTAGCATAATGATTTATGATAAAAAAAAATATTTATAGTTTTATTTAGTTAGGGTTCAAATTTTACCAAAAAAAAAATTTTTAGCAATATTTTAAACTTAAATTAGGGCAGCCAATTTTTTTTCACGTTTTTCTGTTTGTTGATGGGGCAGCCCAATTCTCGATGCCGACACTACACGTGAGAAAGGACCTTCAACGCTATATCTTACGTGTCTTTTACAAGACGGTTTATATTTTAAACCTCATTTGTTTAGAATAAATCAAGACATTCACATAAAGTTTCGTCCAAACATAAACATTTATATAGGCTCGTACCATTATGTTCTTAAGACACGCGTATAAGTTCGTCATTGTATAATATGGAAAAAGAATTAAATCTCAAATATTATACCTATAAATAGGCGTGGACTAGATAAACTTGAAAAGGTTTCAAAAATTAAAATTAGTTTCCAAAATATTTAGATTTTATTTTAGAATTACAAAAATATAAATTTTATTTTTTTAAAATTTTTAAAAAAGCAATTAATAAGTATAAATGTAATAATAAAATAAAGAAATAAACCAAACATTTTTGGAGCAAAAATATATTTTTTGTTTTTGTTAAAAATATTATTTTCAAGTGTTTTACATTTTTTTGGAATTTTTTAAAATTAGTTAAAGTATTTTAAACAAGAAAGACAAAAAAATAATAATAACAAGAAGGTAAACCGAATTGGTTGCTGAAATAATGAGCGGATCAAGCAGCGGGGTCAGTTCGGACCGTGGGCGGAATGAGTGCACGGTCGTAAGCAAGAGAACGGACGGACACAAAGTTAGTCTTGACTAAACGTTGGCTTAGAGTGCTGACTGAAAAGAAGGTAGGAGGTCCTGGTTCCAATCCCAAAAATTACAATTTTTCTTTTTAAGTTTCTAAATGTGAAGGAAATCTTAATTATGTATGAAACACGATAAAGATTAAACAAACAAAAAAAAATCATTGTTGTAGTGGTCCAAGGCTTAGATGTGGATGGTGCAAGGCGGGAGCAAAATCTCTTATTCCAATCCCTACTTCACTTGTTTTTTTCCAACAGCTAAGGAATGCATATGAACTTCAGTTTTTTTCGTTGGAAAACATAACAAATAAAAAACAAGATACTTCAGTAGACCTTTCTCATTTTTCTCGACTTTAACACACATTTCCTCCATTATTTTGATTATCATACAAAGCAATAAAGTCTCAAACGTAAATAAAAAAACATTTTTTCAATTGAATCACTGGCGCAGTGGTTCAAGGCTTGGACACATGGCGCAAAGCAAATTGAAGGCCTCTAGTTATATACTTAGTTGAGTTTTTCCGGTCAAAAAATATAATAGACCAAAAACAAGATATACTTCAACCTACCATTTTCATTTCTCTTGACTTTGATCAATCCATATTGGATTCCATGTTAATCCCCATAATAAAAACACATTATATTTCTCTAGGTAGATTAAGAAATGTGATTTTATATTTAATTTAATTAATCACATATCATATGTTATTATCACAATAAATGTTTTAGTGTGACTTTAAAAACTAAATATTCCAATTGAATTGTATTTTCACACGACACTTCTTTTTTCATTTTTTTAACAACTAAGGAAGGTAGACCTTCAGTTCAGTTTTTTCGTTCTAACGTAATAAACTAAAAACAATATATACTTCAACCGACCTTTTTCATTTTTATCGACTTTGATCAATCCATATTCGATTCCATGTTAATCCACACAATAAAAATATATCACGTTTATTTCTTAATTTCCTAGGTAGATTAAGAAATATAATTTTATATTTAATTTAATTAATCACACATCTTATGTTATTATTAAAATAAATGTTTCAGTGTGATTTAAAAAAATGAATATACAAATTAATCGATTAAAGATGATTTGACTATTCTCTAACCAATTAAATTGTATTATCACATGGTATTTACTAAAATTTAATGTTTACACAAAATATAAAAGTGCAAACAAATCATGGTATATAAACCAAGAACATTAACACAAACATAATATTTGCATAAGGTAATAAGAAGTGCAAACCATTAATGTGCTAATCAAAAGATCAATATATATAACACAGATTTAAGTTTGTTTTGGTATAATTTGATTTAATGATTTTAGAAAACTTTATGAATATTAAATTGAATAGGCGTGATCGAGCATATACCTCTAGTCATATTTGTACATTGATTGATCGTCGATGAACCTTAACGTTTCTCCTATGAATATTGTCATCAACACGATGCACAATCTTTAAAAAAAAGTTCTAAACATTTTATCTTCTTTAACCCTCAACTGTGCAAGTAAGCCTTATTTATAGAGTTATTATTATCAAATAACTCTAAGGACTTATTGTATGAATGTAATTACATGTACCATATCTTGTTTAATTTCATTAAAATGTCATTTGTAACTATGCAATTGAATGTGTGAATTTAATTACAATACATTAAATGTCATAATAGAGAATAACATCTTAGAATTAGATGTGTAATTACAAAGGTTTCAATATACAAATTAATTAAAATCAAATAATTTACACTTTATTGTTTTATATTTTATTTATTACATGGAATTAATACTTACAATTAGTAGATAAAGCAAAAGATGAAGTTAGGAGATTAGCTGGTTGATTGAGGAGAAACTAATGCTAGCTTTGAGAAGAAAATATTTGATATGATGTCAAACTTCTTTGTCAATCAATCGTAATCGGATCCATCTCCATCGATGTCACCCATCTCCATCGATGTCACCCATCAGTGGCGGACTCAAAATTTTTTTCTCGGGGGGGCCAAATACATAGTAACGTAACTTTTTTTTGCAACCAAATAAATGCATTTTCTAATTAAAATTTTACTTGGTAATTACATAAAAATACTAACAAACACAATTACAAAATACTAATAAGCACAATTATTAAATTATTCTTGTCCATTAATCGGTACAAAAGAAGACAAATTTATTTTACGAGATTCCATTTGTTGAAAATATTGCAATATTGGCTCATTTTCAATTGTTGAGAAAATATCTTTCTCAACATATACAACTAAACTATCATTCATCCATTCATCTACCATTCGATTACGCAAATCAGTCTTCACGGTTTTCATTGCAGAAAATACTCTTTCAACGGATGCAGTTGCAATTGGTAAACTAAAGTCAACTCTATCAATCGATAAACCAATGGAAAGACTATATGTTTTTTCTGTTGCAACCAATTTCTGAGCAAAAATTCTCAAGTCTTCAATTGAAGAAAATTGAGGATCATCCCACAAACTAAATAAGTAAGCCCGAAGTTGTTGTTTCAAAAATAAATAATCTCTGCCTGTGAAATCTTCGGAATAAAGTTTGGCCAGACGAATGAGTTTACAAATATCAAATTTGGAGAATGAATTTCTGGGATGAAGACATGATATGCAACCAAGTAATTATGTATTAACTTCTGAAAAACGATTATTCATTTCTTGCATAATCAAGTCAACAACCTAGCATTAAATAATAAATAATAACTATTAATAGATAATAGATAATAGATAATAAATAATAACTATTAATAGATAAGAAATAATATTTATTATACCTGACAAAAGATTTCCACACGATAATGATGAAGATTAGTGATGAGTTCCCCTTTTCCTCTTCGCCTATCATTGCTATCAATTATCATATTCTCATTCATATCAAGTATTGAGATCGAGTGTAATTGACAAAAACTGTTAACTTGATCCAAAATATCATGTCATCCATCTTGTTTAAATTTTTGTAATTGATTTTTCGAACTCGCAATCAATGACATTGCTTGAACTATATTTTGATCTTCTCTTTGTAGGGAAAGTGATAACTCACTTGTAATTTCCAATAAATTTTTCATCAAATGCAACACAAAAAAAAATTCATAAAAAACTAACTATATAAAAAAAATATGAAAATCTAATTTAATAGATTTCAACCTAGTTTATGAGAATATAAAATAAAAATAAAAAATATAAATAAGAACAAAAATACAAAAACGTGCTAAACATATATTATCAAATGAATAGACACTCGAGATTACGATTATAGAATAGAATATTAATACATATAAAAATAATATATCAAATTCTTTATTATTTTAAAAAATAAAAGGGAGGGCAAGGTTTGATCACCTGACCTCATGTTCACCTTCCAGTTACAAAACCAACTGGACTAAGAGTTACTTGTCAAATATATATATATAAAAACAAATTATTTTAAGGTTGGGGGAGGCCCGGGCCCCAAGGCCCTGCTTGTAGGTCCGCCACTGTCACCCATTCAAATCATGAAATTAATATTTAACGTCAATCTATCTTCTTTAATGTCACTCTTCTTCGATTCATCCGTTCTACGTTACCGGATAATATGTGTGAGATTAATATTTAAAATGTTTAATTTTATTGTTACTCTAATTACTAATTTTGTACATTTTAGAGAAATTGAATTCGGGTGACGAAGAATATAGATCAAATAACGAAGAAGACGAAAATTCAACTAGTATATTCTAAACTATCATATAGTTTTTAATCATTTTATAGATTTAGATTTTTTATTTTTTTAGAAATGTTAATTGTTTGTTTATCGTAATTAATAAACTTTTCAGAAAGTTTGTGAATACTTTAAACGTAGTAGTAGTTTTGTATCTATTGAACAAGTAGCTAGATTTTAGACTTTAAATATATTTTTGTAAAACTTGATACCTTCTTTAATTGTTCAAATTTTGAAATTTTAAAATATAATATTAATTATTTGGAAGCTAAATGTTGTTATTAGTTAATTTAAAAAAAATATATATATATTAGTCAAATTTGATTGTAATTTTAAATTAAAATATATATATATATATATATATATATATATATATATATATTAAAAAAAAGTAGGTATTACCCACCTATGGTATTAGCCAATATGTCTATACATTAAAATGATTTCGGTGGATATTAATTCATTCACACCAAACATATTTCGGTATTCAGCTATTACACGTCAAAAATATTTCGGTGAATATTAATCAATATATATCAAACACAATTCAGTAAATATTAATGAATATACACTAAAACAATTTCGTTGGGTACAAACTCTTTACGCATTATTGGCTACTAAAAATAAATCAATCCGTGTAGTATTACCCATTTTTCATATATTTTAAGGTAAACATCATTGGATTAAGATTTAAAACCAAGTGTCAATAATATGATGGAAGTCCATAACATTATAATAAATACTCTCCACACTCCACACGGCTAGACAACTAATTAAGTACCAGTTTTTAATTATTATTTTGTTCATATTTTATATTATTTGAAGATAAAAAAAATTATAAATTAATTTTAAAATATTTTTATAAAATATTTAATTTAAATTATATAATACTCTTAGAATTTATTTTAATTTTACAAATAATAAAGATATAATGTTGCTATAACTTTGAAATTCATATAATTATATATAGTGAAATATAAAAGGGGTGAATTAAAATCTGAGAGAAAATATATACAGTATATAGTTACATTCAAAAATTATGCAAGGTTATTATTCAACATCATCAATATCAAATGATTGAAGACTCACCAACCCAATTAACAGAAAAGCATGATCCTAACTGCTCATGAGATTAACACATATTCTTCTTCTCCATATATTATTATTATTATGTACATAACACATGTTTTAGACAGACAACTTATCAAAAAAACATACTATAGATCCACCATATATAACAACTTATTTATTATGTTAATATGACTCTATTGTAAATTAATAAGACATATTTCAATCAATTAAAAATTAAAATATTTATTTTTTCATCCAATATAATCTTTTCAAACAAATCTTAATTAACTCAACAAATAAGCTCTAAGAGTTGATTATTTGGTTATTTTATTTCAAACCCACCATTATATTCATTAAAAAAATATCAAATTATTATTTAATTACTTTTTTAAAATTTTTATTGTTAAACAAAATAAAGGTATTTAAATAATATATATAAAAAACCATTTTTTTTCAAATAATATAAAACTGAGTTGGGTAAAAAATTTTAAAAAACCAACATCAAGGTAGCTCTAAGGGTTTTTTTTTTTATTTTGTCAAAAAAAAATATTGTTTGATAAAAAATAAATTATTTGGAATTTTAATTTATTAAATTATTATAATATCTTTTTGTATTTAAAATTTAGATTTTATAAAGATAAAATAAGATTATTTTAATATTAATAAAACAAGTAATTTAATTGTTTCAATAACATAACATGCATGATATAAAGAAAAATTATATAAAATCTGTAAAATAAAAAAAAATAAAAAATATCAAGATGGGTCTTCTATGTGCGAGCATCTAAATGCTTTTCAGGGGATTCTAAATGAGTTGGCTGCAATAGGAATGAAATTTGATGATGAGCTTCATGTTATGTGTTTGATTAATTCTCTGCCTAATAGTTGGGAGACACTTGTGGTTTCAATTACCAATTATGTTCCACAAAGTAAGCTCACTTTGAAAATGATGAAAGAGAGCGTGTTGAATGAAGAGGCTAGAAGAAAAGAACAGGGCTTCTCGACTCCAAGTCAGGTGTTCGTGACTAAAAAAATGGGTAGAAGTAAAACTAAAACTCCAAATAATCGTAGTGGTAGTTCAGACAGGTCACGGGGAACATCCAGCTCGAGAAAAGAGATTACATGTTATCATTGTGGAAAACCAGGATACAAGAAGTATCAGTGCAGATCTTTAAAGCGGGAACAAAAGGAGAATAAGCAAGATGGAAGTAGTAAGGTTGCAGATGTGGGTGGTAACGACATCGATATTGTTTACGACAATGATAGTATCAACCTTATTTCTCAAGATACACAATGGGTGGTAGACTCGGGTGCTTCTTATCATGTCACCAATCGTTGTGATATATTTGCTTCTTACACTAGTGGACAGTTTGGTTCAGTGACGTTGGGAAACCATGTTACGTGTAAGATTGTTGGAAAAGGAGATGTTTGTTTGGATACTAACACTTCGTGCAAGCTACTTTTGAAGAATGTTCGACATGTTCCTGATATTCGAATGAATTTAATTTCTACTAGTATTCTTGATGATGAGGGCTATCATAGTTACTTTGGTGAAGGAAAATGGAAACTCACTAAGGGGTCTTTGGTGATAGCTAAAGGAAAGAAGGTCGGTTCTCTTTATGTAATAGAGACTAAGTCTTACGGGGAGAAGCAAATGCAATTACTGATTGTTCAGCACAACTTTGGCATAAGCGACTTGGTCACTTAAGTCAAAATGGCATGCGAGTTCTCTCCAAGACAATCGATCTTTAGGGCTTAAAGTCCATAGATTTGAAGACATGCACAGATTGCTTAGTTGGTAAGCAACATAGAGTTTCCTTCAAAAGTTTTTATCTATCTAGGAAGCCCAATATCCTAGATATGGTTCACACAGACATATGTTTTATGGATTTCTTGACTTTAGGTGGTGCTCATTATTACATCACTTTTATCGATGATTGCTCAAGGAAGGTGTGGGCATATTGCTTGGAGACTAAGGATCAAGAATTGGATTACTTCAAGTTGTTTCATGCTGAAGTAGAGAGAGAAACTGGGAAGAAGTTGAAATGTGTTCGTTCGAACAATGGCGAATATAGAGGGTCATTTGTGGAATAATGTAAAAGTCATAGGATCAAGCTTTTGAAGACTGTGTCAAAAACACCTCAACAGAATGGAGTTGCAGAGAGGATGAACAGGTCTATCAATGAGAGAATTTTGTGTATGTTGTCTCATGCTAAGTTGCCAAAATCCTTTTGGGGAGAGGCAATGAAGACGGCAGTTGATCTGATAAACCTTTCACCCTCAACTCCTTTAGATGGCGACGTTCCAGAAAGAGTTTGGAGAGGTAAAGACGTCTCTTATGATCACTTGAGAGTTTTTGGTTGTAAAGTGTTTGTTCATGTTTCTCGAGATGAGAGAGCTAAGCTTGATAGCAAGACGAGATAGTGTATCTTTATTGGGTATGGCCACAGAGAATTTGGGTACCGATATTGGGATCCGGTTAACAAGAAACTCATTAGAAGCAGAGATGTGGTATTCTTTGAAAATCAGACCATTGAAGACTTTGAGAAAAAAAAGCCAAAGTCTACGGAGAAAGAATTGCCCAATAATGGTAGGATTCGTACACCACAATCACAGCCCAATGATGTGGAAAATGCCCAAGTTGAGGTTGATGAAACTCCTCTAGTTGATGTTGAGCCAACAGAGGAATCTGAACAAGATGATGATAGTTCTCTAAAGCCACCTCATTATCAGCATATTAGAAGATCTAGTAGGCAGCGACAACCTTTTAGTAGGTATCCTCCCAATTAGTATGTGATGTTGACTGACGGGGGAGAACCATAAACCTATCAAGAAGTATTGTCTCATGAAAATAAGAACAAGTGGTCGGTGGCAATGCAAGAAGAGATAAATTCCTTGCAAGAGAACGAGACTTATGACTTGGTGAAACTTTCAAAAGGAAAGAAGACTTTGAAGAACAAGTGGGTATTCAAGTTGAAGCACCAAGAGAATAGCTCACAACCTCGATACAAAGCAAGACTGGTTGTGAAGGGCTTTGGACAGAAAAAGGGGATTGATTTTGAAGAAATCTTCTCACCTGTTGTGAAGAGGTCATCCATTCGAGTTGTGTTAGCATTGGCTGCTAGTCAAGATTTGTAAATTGAACAACTGGATGTGAAGACTGCATTTCTCCATGGTGACTTGGAGGAAGAGATCTATATGGTACAACCTGAGGGTTTCAAAGTTAAAGGTAAAGAAGCTCTTGTCTGCAGGTTGAGAAAAAGCTTGTATGGGCTCAAGTAAGCACCTAAACAATGGTACAGAAAATTTGAATCTTTCATGGAAGCAAATGGGTACAGTAAGACTACTTCTGATCATTGTGTTTTCATCAAGAGATACGGTGTTGATGATTATGTTATTCTTCTGCTCTATATTGATGATATGCTGGTTGTTGGGCAAGATATTGCGAAAATTGAGAAGCTCAAAAGGGATTTGAACAAGTCTTTTGCGATGAAGGATTTGGGTTCAGTGAAGCAGATCCTAGGTATGGAAATCACAAGAGACAGAAAGAACAGAATATTTTGGCTATCATAGAAGAAGTACATTGAGAAGGTACTTGAGAGGTTTGCAATGAAAAATGCAAAATCGGTTTCAGTTCCACTTGTAGGTCATTTCAAATTGAGTTCTAAACAATGTCCTACAAGTGAGAAAGAGAAAGATGAAATGAAGAATGTACATTATGCCTCCGCAATTGGTAGTCTTATGTATGTCATGGTATGTACAAGATCGGACATAACACACGCAGTTGGTGTTGTTAGTCGGTATCTCTCCAACCCAGGAGAAGAACATTGGTTGGCTGTTAAGTGGATTCTCAGATATCTTCGAGGCTCTTCCAAAGCACGTTTATGCTTCGGAAGTGATACTCCTATTTTGGAAGGCTTTACAGATTCTGATATGGCGGCTGATGTTGATTCAAGAAAATCTGTATCAGGTTTTTTAGTTACCTTTGCAGGCAGTGCTGTTTCGTGGCAGTCAAGGTTACAAAAGTGTGTTGCTTTGTCTACTACAGAAGCTGAGTATATTGCAGCTACTGAGGCATGTAAAGAGGTGTTATGGATGAAGAAGTTCCTACAATAGTTGGGCCAAAAGCAAGAGAATTTCACTTTGTTTTGCGACAGTCAAAGTGTCATTCATCTCTCAAAGAATTCAGCTTTTCATTCGAGATCCAAACACATCGACGTGAGATATCATTGGATATGTGATGTGTGTTTGAGGCAAAAGAGCTGAACTTGGAGAAGATTCATACAAGTGAGAATGATGCTGATATGTTTACAAAATCTTTGCCTAAGGACAAGTTTGAAGATTGTCGGGAGAGAGCAGGTTTATTGGAGCCCGCGAAGTTGCGCTGATAGGGGAGATTTGTTGGGTCAGCTCATTTGGCAGTTGGGCCTAACAAATTAATAAAGCCCATTAGGGCATATTTAATTAAGAAAAAAAGACACAGTAGTTTAGTTTTTTTCTCTCTCCATCTTCCAGCAGTTCTTCCTCCATTGAAACAACAATTTATCCATTGAAGCATCAAGTTCTTCTTCTAATTTCCTTTATCTCTTCTCTATTTGGTTAGCCATCTTTAGTGATGATGATAATGTATGTGAATGACAAGTTAGGATGAGGTTAATTGATAACTTTGATTAGATTACATATAGGTTTGTATTGAACAACATTGTATACTCATTTGATATAGTGGATGATTTAAGTGGCCGAAGTGTCCCGTGGTTTTTACCTAATTTGGGTTTTCCATATCAAAATCTTGGTGTGTTGCTCTCTGTTTTTAATTGTTTGATTGTTTGATGTTCAATTGAATTGGCTGTCCATTTGATTATACAGAAGGGGAAAAAGAATTGTTAGGCCTTTTGTTGTAGCTTGTCTATTTCTGGATTGCTAAACAGGTGCTATTATTCGATTTCTCCAACAGAAACATACATATAGCATTTTTAATTTTATTTTTAACCGTTTTAAGTTTATGGGCGGATCAACTCACAATCCGACTAAAGTATTCATTTACTCTCACATATATATCCAAATTAACCACAACTCTCGACCCGGCAATTCGAAAACTTTGAAAATTAAGCATCATTATATATAGAGAGAGATTTATGTTTTAAACATAAAGTTGTGTAGCATAATGATTTATGATTAAAAAAATATTTATAATTTTATTTAGTTATGGGTTCAAATCTTACCAAAAAAAAATAGTAATATTTTAAACTCAAATTAGGGCAGCCAGTTTTTTTTCACGTTTTTCTGTTTGTTGATGAGGCAGCCCAATTCTCGAAGCCGACACTGCACGTGAGAAAAGGTCTCAGCGCTATATCTTACGTGTCCTTTACATGACGGTTTATATTTTAAAATTTTGGTCATTTAAAAAAATGTTATTTTACACCTCATTTGTTTAGAATAAATTAAGACATTCCCATAAAGTTTCGTTCAAACATAAACATTTATATAGGCTCGTACCATTATGTTCTTAAGACACGTGTATAAGTTCATCATTGTATAATATGAAAAAAGAATTAAAGCTCAAATATTATACCTATAAATAGGCGTGGACTAGATAAACTTGAAAAGATTCCAAAAATTAAAATTAGTTTTCAAAATATTTAGATTTTATTTTAGAATTACGAAAATATAAATTTATTTTTTTTAACTTTTAAAAAAGCAATTAATAAATTAATAAATATAAATGTAATGATAAAATAAAGAAATGAACCAAACATGTTCTGAGCAAAAATATATTTTTTGTTTTTGTAAAAATATTATTTTCAAGTGTTTTATATTTTTTTGGATTTTTTTTTTAAATTAGTTAAGGTATTTTAAAGACAAAAATAATTACAAAAAGGTAAACCGAATTGGTTGCTGAAATAATGAGCGGATCAATCAGCGGGGGTCGATTCAGACCATGGGCGGAATGGGTGCACGGACATAAGCAAGAGAATGCCCAGACACAAAGTTAGTCTCGACTAAATGTTGACTTGGAGTGCTGACTGAAAAGAGGGTAGGAGGTCTTGGTTCCAATCCCAAATATTACAATTTTTCTTTAAATTTCTAAATGTGAGGAAAATCTTATGTATGAAACGCGATAAAGATTAAACCAAAAAAAATCATTGTTGCAGCGGTCAAGGCTTAGATGTGATGGTGCAAGGCGGGAGCAAAATCTCTTATTCGAATCCCTACTTCACTTTTTTTTCCAGCAGCTAGGAATGCATATGACTTTTAGTTGATTATTTAATTTTTTTTCGATCGGAAAACATAACAAATAAAAAATAAGATACTTCAGCAGACCTTTCTCATTTTCTTGACTTTGATCGATCCTCGTTCGATTTCATGTTAATCCACACAATAAAAACACACATTTCCTACATTATTTTGATTATCATACAAAGCAATAAAGCCTCAAACATAAATAATAAAAAAACAATTTTCCAATTCAACCACTTGCACAATGGTTCGAGGCTTGGACACATGACGCAAATCAAATTTGAAGGCCTCTAGTTCAAATATACTTGGTTGAGTTTTTTCGGTCGAAAAAACATAATAGACCAAAAACAAGATATACTTCGACCAACCATTTTTATTTTTCTAGACTTTGATCAATCCATATTAGATTCCATGTTAATCCCCATAATAAAAACACATCATGTTCATTTCTCTAGGTAGATTAAGAGATGTGATTTTATATTTAATTAATCACATATTATATGTTATTATCACAATAAATGTTTTAGTGTGACTTTAAAAACTAAATATTCTAATTGAATTGTATTTTCACACGGCACTTCTTTTTTTCATTTTTTTCCCTTTTTTTAACCACTAAGGAAGGTAGACCTTTAGTTCAGTTTTTTCGGTCGAAAACATAATAGACTAAAAACAATATATACTTCAACCGACCTTTTTCATTTTTATCGATTTTGGTCTATCCATATTCGATTCCATGTTAATCCACACAATAAAAACATTTCAGGTTCATTTCTTAATTTCTCTAGGTAGATTAAGAAATATGATTTTATATTTAATCTAATTTATCACACATCTTATGTTATTATCACAATAAATGTTTTAGTGTGATTTAAAAAATTGAATATACAAGTTAATCGATTAAAGATGATGTGATTACTCTCTAACCAATTAAATTGTATTATCACATGGTATTTACTAAAATTTAATGTTTACACAAAATATAAAAGTGCAAACAAATCATGATATATAAACCAAGAAGATTAACACAAACATAATATTTGCATAAAGTAATAAGAAGTGCAAACGATTAATGTGCTAATCAAAAATCAATATATATAACATATAAGTGATTTGAATATAATAAATAAGACAGAGATTTGATTTAATGATTTTAGAAAAGTTTATGAATATTAAATTGAATAGGCGTGATTGTATCGAGCATATACCTCTAGTCATATTTGTACATTGATTGATCGTCGATGAACCTTAACGTTTCTTCTATGAATATTGTCATCAACACGATGCACAATCTTTAAAAAAATTCTAAACCTTTTATGCTTCTTTAACCCTCAATGATGCAAGTTTTTAATAAATAAAAAATAGACTTAGGTCTCTATAGATATCAAGCCTTATTTATAGAGTTATTATTATCAAATAACTCTAAGGACTTCTGAGAACTTATTGTATGAATGTAATTACATGTACCATATTTTGTTTAATTTCATTAAAATGTCATTTGTAACTATATGCAATTGAATGTGTAAATTTAATTACAATACATTAAATGTCATAATAGAGAATAACCTCTTAGAATTAGATGTGTAATTACAAAGGTTTCAATATACAAATTAATTACAATAAAATAATTTACACTTTATTGTTTTATATTTTATTTATTACATGAAATTAATATTTACAATTACAATTAGGCTGTGTTTGTTATGCAGTTATTAAACTGTAGGTATAGAATAATAATACTAATAGTAAATTTACTTAAGTGTTTGATTGATTATTTTATATAAACAGTATTTAAAAGACATATAATTTATACTTTAAACTAGGTACAAATTTGTACCTAATAGAACCAGTTACAAGTTTATATAAAAAAAATATCTTCCATTTTTACCCTTATATTTTTATTATTTCTTTTCTTTGAAAACCCTATTTTCATATTTACCTTTATATTTTAATTATTTTTTCCTTCCTATTTGATATGTTATTTACATTTTTTTAATTACAGTTTACTAAATATATATAAGAAGTTAATATAGTGCTCATTTACTTCCTCAATTTCAAAAATGTTAAAATTATTATAAAAAAAATATTAGATATAGATTCTATTTAAATATATATAATATTAAATAATAAATAAAACAATAAAAATTTAAATAAATTATTGGTGCTATAAAATATATAAGATAATTTAATATATTGTGATAAAATTTAATATATTGTGATAAACTTAAATAAGATAAATAAAAACTACTTATTATTAAAGTGGTGATTATTTAATATAGTGGTAAGAAACTTGATAATTAAATTAGATCTAAAGAGTAAGATTTCCTATAAACAAAAAACAAATAAAAGAATTAAAAGTTAGAAAAAAATATTCAATATTCAACCTAAACAAAGATCAACATTTGTTAATAACATTTTATAACCTAACACAAAATATGTTTACAAATTATATGTAATAAAAAAACACATGAATGGAAAGAAATAAACAAAATTAAATTTATATAAATATAAAGGGTAAAAATGTCTTTTACATTTTATACAATATTTTTATACTACCAACCAAACACGAAATTATAAAATTTATACTTTCAACCAAATACAAATAACATATATAATTTATATCTCTTAATACCCCTTTACAACTTATATCTTTTACAATTAATACCTATATAATTAATATCATATAACAAACGCTAACTTAGTAGATAAAGAAAAAAAAGAAGCTAGGAGATTAGCCGGTGGATCGAGGAGAGACTAATGATAGCTTTGAGAAGAAAATATTTGATATGATGTCAAACTTCTTTGTCAATCAATCTTAATCGGATCAATCTCCATCGATGTCACCCAATCAAATCATGAAGTTAATATTTAACGTCAATCCATATTCTTTAATATTACTCTTCCTCGATTCATCCTTCTACGTTACTGGATAATATATGTGAGGTTAATATTTAAAATGATTAATTTTATTGTTACTCTAATTACTAATTTTGTACATTTTAGAGAAATTGAATTCGGGTCACGAAGAATATAGATCAAATAACGAAGAAGACGAAAATTCAACTAGTATATTCTAAAACTATCGTATAGTCTTTGATCATTTTATAGATTTAGATTCTTCATTTTTTTAGAAATGTTAATTGTTTGTTTATCGTAATTCATAGGTTGTCCTTAGAGGATTTTGTAGATGGCTTTCAAAAAAATCTTTTCAAAAAGTTTGTGAATACTCTAAACGTAGTAATTTTGTATTTATTGAACAAATAGCTATATTTTAGACGTTAAATATATTTTTATAAAACTTGATACCTTCTTTAATTGTTCAAATATTTGAAGTTTTAAAATATATTGTTAATTATTTTGGAAGCTAAATGTTGTTATTATTTAATTTAAAAATATGTTTTTTAACAAATTTGATTGTAATTTTAAATTAAAATATATATTTTAAAAAAAAGTAGGTATTACCCACCTATGTTATTAGCCAATATGTCTACACATTAAAATGATTTCGGTGGATGTTAATTCATTCACACCAAACATATTTCGGTATCCAGCTATTACACGTCAAAAATATTTCGGTGGGTATTAATCAATATATATCAATATCAAACACAATTCAGTGAATATTAATGAATATACATTAAAACAATTTCGTTGGGTACAAACTCTACGCATTATTGGCGACTAAATACTTTACGCATTATTGGCGACCAAAAATAAATCGATCCGTGTAGGTTAATTCAGATCTGAATTTGTATATCCATAATATTACCCATTTTTCATATATTTTAAGGTAAACATCATTGGATTAAGATTTAAAACCAAGTGTCAATAATATGATGGAAGTCCATAACATTATAATAAATACTCTCCATAGTCCACACGGCTAGACAACTAAGTACCCGTTTTTAATTATTATTTTGTTCATATTTTATATTATTTTAAGATAAAAAAATTATAAATTAATTTTAAAATATTTTTATAAAATATTTAATTTGAATATTAATTTAAATTATATAATATTCTTAGAATTTATTTTAATTTTACAAATAATAAAGATATAATGTTGCTATAACTTTGAAATTCATATAATTATATATAGTGAAATATAAAAGGGGTGATAGTTACATGCAAAAATTATGCAAGGTTATTATTCAACATCATCAATATCAAATGATTGAAGACTCACCAACCCAATTAACAGAAAAGCATGATCCTAACTGCTCATGAGATTAACACATGTTCTTCTTCTCCATATATTATTATTATGTACATAACACATGTTTACACAGACAACTTATCAAAAAACATACTATAGATCCACCATATATAACAACTTATTTATTAGGTTAATATGACTCTATTGTAAATTAATAAGACATATTTCAATCAATTAAAAATTAAAATATTTATTTTTTCATCCAATATAATCTTTTCAAACAAATCTTAATTAACTCATAACAAATTAACTCTAAGAGTTGATTATTTGGTTATTTTATTTCAAACCCACCATTATATTCATTAAATAAATATCAAATTATTATTTAAAAAAATTTATTATTAAACAAAATAAAGGTATTTAAATAATATATATAAAAAACCATTTTTTTTTCAAATAATATAAAACTGAGTTGGGTAAAAAAATTTAAAAAACCAACATCAAGCTGGCTCTAAGGGTTTGTTCTTTTTTTATTTTGTCCAAATAAATATTGTTTGATAAAAAATAAATTATTTGGAATTTTAATTTATTAAATTATTATAATATTTTTTGTATTTAAAATTTAGATTTTATAAAGATAAAATAAGATTATTTTAATATTAATAAAATAAGTAATTTAATTGTTTCAATAACCTAACATGCATGATATAAAGAAAAATTATATAAAATCTGTAAAATAAAAATAAAATAAATCTAAAATAACCCATATCAAATAAACTCTATGAATCACTTTGCATATATTATATATTAACAAAATGATTAAAATATATAAGTTTGTTTGATTTGACATTTTCGGTGCCATATAAAAGTTGAATGAATTGGGTGATCCAACAGTGGTAAATAGCAGAAGAAGAAAAGTCAATAAAAAGTTATTATTGGTGGAATACAGTTGAGAGCCCAACACACAACTTACCATAAAACTGCAAATGGTCCCACCTTAATGTCTTCCAATTAAATTATATAGTTTTTTTTTTTCTATGAAAAATATATAATTAATTAAAATTTCACAATTATAAATGCCACATGTTGTTCTCTTAACATCAAATATGTACTTTTGTTTTTAAATCAATTAAATTTCATATAAAATAATTCGAAAATCTTTACTAGGCTCAAATTTGTGTATTAAGTCATCATGTGGAGCAGTTTCTTATTGATATTCAACTATATTCAGAAGAAAAAAAGTGCCACTTTATTTTTAATCTTGATTTTAATAAATTATGGATGAACTAACTAAAGAAGATTTCCTAATCTTTTGGATGAAGATTTGGGCTAGCCAAAAAGTGCACCTCTAAGGTTTTCATTAAATTGTATTTTGCTTTCTTAATTAACAACTTGTAATATATAATTAATATGTAATTTGCTTATTTGAATGAGTATAATTTGTTATTTTAATCTTTAATTAATATAATTAATGAACCGGTCAATTTTAAACATGCATCTTCATATAATTAATTTCATTACCATCATTTAACCAATCACCAATTAACTTGTAGATTAAAGTTAGACAGAGATATCAACACATTATTTCAATTAAGATTTTATATATAAGACTTGTTTAATTCAATGGTATTAAGTACACCTAGTTGGATTCCAATAAATCAATAAAATAAAACTATTACTTTATCAATTAAATTAATTAATAAAAATATAAAAACACTCATTTTACTTTACTTTTATATAAATTTAAATATTTTTAATAACTTATTCTAAATAATCTCAACTAATAAATGGTTAAACTTTCAATGATAGTAACAAATTGAAAGAAGTCAACATGTATCATTTCTAATGTTATTATTTTGATATTTTCTAATATTCGAGAGCTAGTCATCCTTTTTAAGAATCGAAAAACTCAACTAATCTATTGTATAATTTTGTCAATATGCTTAAACTATTATCATTATTTTTTTTTTCATTATACATGACCAATTTAAAAAAATCAATTAATAATCTACATACTCTTAAACATACTTTCATTTTTTCAAAACAAACTCTTAATTAACCCAAATAATCAAAAACAAAACCTATGAAAAATGAATAATTAATGAAAAGGCTGCCCTTTCTGAATAATGTTGGTGACCCTCCTCCCTCTCTCTTTCATTAAACCTAAGTTCTTTAACTCAAAACAAAAGTCAACTCACTCCCATTAAATTCTTCTGTGTAGTTGAGGTTGACTCTGCAATTCGATTGCAAGATCTGATATGATCATCTGAGCTGGTGTTGATAATATTTATAAAGAAACCATTTTTACCTTAATTATAATAATTTTACATTAATTTCTTCATCATCATCTTTTACATGCTTTATCTCTTCACTATTAATAAATAATCATACCCCATGTGCACGCATACCAACTCTCTATGAACATGTCTGTATGGGATAGAAAGAGAGAGAAAGAGAAAACATTGAAACTTTGCAAATTGCATGCCATGCATATTTTCAAAAAAAACAAAAAGATGGTCACCAACACTCTAACTAACCAAAAACATTGCTTCAAACATAAACAAAGCAATAATAAGAAGAAAAATATTAACACCCAAAGCCCCATGCGATGAACACATATACCATACTCAAAGAATTCCTTTTTTTTTTTAAAAAAAAAAAAAAACATTAATGTCATTCTTTATAGTCAACGTACTCTGTCCACACCCTTTAATTGCTTCTCTATAAATTCCCATCATAATCTCAATTCAATTCATCACAAATTCACCATGGCTGTTTTAAAGATAGCAGAATGGCTCTTATACCAGCTTTTAGCGATCTCATGTTACAAAGCAGCAATGAAGATGAGAAATTATGGTTCCTATTTTAGAAACCCATTTCTCAGATCCACACAACAACCACCTCCCTTGTACCCTACCGTATCAAAGTGCACCTTACAAAACCGGGAAAACCAAACGTTGGTTTGTGATATTGATCATGGAACCTTACTCAAAAATTCCAATTCCTCCTTCTTTCCTTTTTTCATGCTTGTTGCTTTCGAAGGAGGAAGTATTTTCAGAGCTTTTCTCTTACTTTTAACATGCCCTGTTTTATGGGTTTTAAACCATGACCTTAAACTAAAGGTGATGATCTTTGTCACTTTTGTTGGGTTAAGGTTGAAGGATATGGAGAGTGTCGGTAGAGCTGTCTTGCCCAAGTTTTATCTTGACAATCTTAACCTCGATGTTTACGAGGTGTTTGCTTCTACTGGGTCTAGGGTTGTCCTCACAACCGTGCCTAGGGTTTTGGTTGAGGGGTTTCTGAAGGAGTATTTGGAAGTTGGAAAAGTTTTAGGGACTGAACTGCAAACTTATGGGAATTATTTCACTGGTTTTTTATCTGGGTCTGGTTTACTTGTTAAGAACAAAGCTTTCAATGACTTGTTTGAAGATCAAAAGAAACCTGATTTAGGTCTTGGAAGCTCCTCTGTTCATGATCATCTCTTTCTCTCTCAATGCAAGGTAACAATTTCTCTCTCTTTTTTCTTCTTTTTTTTATAATACCTTAGACCTAATAGAAATTATTATAACATTTAGTCAACTACGATGATCATAACATGGAATTGTGCATGCAGGAAGCTTATGTGGTGATCACCAACGAAGAGAGCAAGAACACTAATGTGTATAATTCAATAATTAAAAGAGAGAAAAATCCAAAGCCAATAGTGTTTCATGATGGTAGGTTAGCTTTTCTACCAACTCCAATGGCGACTCTAGCCATGTTCATTTGGCTTCCATTAGGTTTCGTCCTAGCCATTTTCAGACTCTCTATTGGTATTTTCCTCCCATATAAAGCAGTCAGTTTCATAGGAAACTTAAGTGGTGTAAAAATCATAGTCAAAGGAATCCAAAACATCGAAGATCCAACGAAAACCACTAATAAAGGTGTACTCTACGTATGCACTCACAGAACACTCCTCGACCCTGTTTTTCTAAGCACTTCATTGAGGAAACCATTGACAGCCGTTACATATAGCCTAAGCAAGATGTCGGAGATATTGGCTCCAATTAAAACGGTTAGGTTAACTAGGGACCGAAAAAGAGACGGGTCGACGATGGAAAGGCTACTTAAGGAAGGAGATCTTGTGGTTTGTCCTGAAGGGACTACGTGTAGGGAGCCTTTCTTGTTGAGATTCAGCTCTTTGTTTGCGGAATTAACGGATGAGATTGTGCCGGTTGCGATGAACACAAAGGTGTCTATGTTTTATGGGACTACGGCAAGTGGTTTGAAGTGTTTGGATCCAATATTCTTTTTGATGAACCCTAGGCCGGCTTATTATGTTAATATACTTGAGAAGGTTCCAAAAGAGAAGACTTGTGCGGGTGGAATGACTAGTTTTGAAGTTGCTAACTATATTCAAAAACAATTGGGAAACGCGTTAGGGTTCGAGTGCACCACGCTTACTCGAAGGGATAAGTATTTGATGTTGGCGGGGAACGAAGGAATTGTTGAACGAGACAATAATACTAGAGAGAAAAAGGGTCGGGTTTAATTACGTACCACTATTTTTTTTAGCTTGGGGTCGTGGTTTGGTTTGTTTTGGATTGGGTGGGTTGTCTACTCAAACTTTGTTTAATTTGATTACAACATACGAGTTAAATATTATATTTGCATGTCACGCCCATTGAGCTAGTATGGTTTTATTTTATTTATATATAATAATAATAATAATATTTGTTATTGTTTTCCATTTGATTGTTCACGAGAAGTTAACTTGGATTAATCATTAATATGTGACATTGTACTATAAGTTAATATATATGTTTACTTTTCCTATATGATAGTTTATTTATTTTATTTAACGAAGAGATGATACATGTACAAGATGCCGTCTAATTTAATATATTGTGAGTCTTAAAGGACGATATTGTTTTATTTTTATTTTTTGATAAATATGTCCTTTTTTTTTTAAATATTGACTATTGATAGTTTGAAAATTATAATTGATGAGTTTTAAAATAAATTTTGGATTATTAAAATCTTGATTGTGGTTAATTTTAAAGAATAATTTTTATAAAAGATTTAAAATGTATTAATATATAATGATAAAAAATAATTAATATTTTTGTTAATAAATTGAGTGATATGATAAATAAATAAAATGAAATTATGTTTGATTTAAAAAAAAAATAAAACCAAACAAGTTAAAGTTGAAATATATTATTAACCCTCATGTTTAGAGGCCTTTGGATTGAGATGTCATAAGTGAAAAAAAAAATTATTCTTATTTTTTAAGTTTAATAGTTATGTTTAATTATATTTATAATGACTTATGGATCAAATCTTGGCCTAGGCGGCTGCCAAACCCTAGAGTTTCCTTGACCCTCTTGATCAAAAGAAAAATAATACCCAACTACTTGGGACTTGCTATTTATTGAATTTTTTCATAGTATATGGGACCATTGTTCAGGAGTTCATATTGGATTTTAATAAATAAGGTCAAAGCTTATGGATATGTATTTTTGCTCCTCATACTTTTTGCCTTTAAAGTCTACTAGCTTATACATTGTTGGTTGAATCTCTTGTTTTTTTATTTTTTTGGCCAAGAGGTTGATAAAATAAATTTGTTTAATCAACAACACAAGTATAAATAATAATAAAAAAAACAAAAATTAACATTATAAGACTTGGAGGAAACCAGCTAGCTAGGCATTTAATTGTGAAGAAAGTCAAATAGATTTAAGCCATTGTGCATTTAATGGTACTAAGAGTCAAATAGTTGATTTATCTATTTTCAAATAATGTTCCCATGGGGGAATGTGTCAAGTGTGACATTGCAATAACCCCCAACAACAAATTAAATGATCCAACATGACATGTGGGACTCTGCACAACCTTATTTGGTACCCAACCCAGATTATTAATGGCATTCTTGTGTAATTTTTGTTTTTCTTAACATAATTCTAATTAAAAAATATTAATGTACAATGTAAGAGAATAAAATATCTTAAATTAGGTAAGGGAAGTTAGTTTGATACCAATTATTCAACTTATTAATTGTATGTACGGTTTAATTTTATTCTATTTTGATCATTAATGCTGGATAAGATTTAATTTTATATATTATACATATATATTTCTTATAATTGTAATAATATTTAATAATTATTTTATTAATATATAATATCAAATTTTAATTAAAATAAAAAATAAATAAAATCCTTATTAAATAAGTAAACATGTTTAAAAATCATTAAAAAAAATTAAAGAAATTACATCTAAAAATTTGTTTAGTATTTGTTTTTTAGATTTTATTTAATAGTATAACAGTATGTTATTTATTTGTTAATATTTTATTTGGTAATAAAATTCATTTCGACCTATGTATTTGTATTTATTAACAAATTTAAACCTCTAAACTATGAAAAGTTGTATATATTAAAAATTGACTAAATTAACCATCTCACTTATTTACCTTTATTACGGTGTTATATTAATATTTGTTTTTAATATATTTTCTCTCTCTTAATTTTAATACTAGGTCATAAATATACTTATTTATGTATTTATTTATTTTATTAAAATAAATTTATAAAAAAATTAATATAAACAAAAGAATCTCACTTAAAATTATTTAAATTTAAATAAATTTGTATTTAAATATTATTTTATTCAATATTATAAAATATTTTAAAAAAATTATTTGATTCTTGATTTGAATCTAACTAAAACAAAAAAAAAAAAATCATATATATGGTATTAAAAATTGAGATAAATAAATAAATATATTTGAAATTAAAAAATTACATAAATAATAAATATTTTTTAAAAAAGAAAAATAAATCTAACTCATTTATATATATATATATATATATATATATATATATATATATATATATATATTAAACAAAATTAAATATATTTTAGTTTTTAGTTAAATTAAAATTTTCGAGTGCAAATTAATTTATTTTTAAAAATATTTTATAATATTGAGAAAATAATATTTGAAATTTAAAGTTATTTAAATAATTTTGGGTAAGAAAAACTTTTGTTTATATTAAAAAATAAAAATATTATAAAGTTATTTTGATAAAATAACTAATTGAATAAAACTATGACTTAGTATTAAAGGGAGAGAATAAAAAATATATTAAAGATAAATATTAATATATAAAAATTAATACCATAATAATATATATAAGTCTATATAAAATTTTCATAGTTAATATTGGTTAAATGTGCTAATAGTAATAGGGTAAAAATATATAAATTTAAATTTATTATGTGGCCGTGTTTATACATACAAGATTAAAATTTATATTTTATTATAATAATTACATATAAATAATTAATTTAATAACTATAAATAATTATTTTAACGATTAAATAAAATTTTAAAAAAGGATGAGAAAAAATAAGAAATTATAAACTTAAACACTAAGATTAGGGTGAGTCAAGCCAATCTCAAGTTAGCTCGAGCTCGACTCGACTTAGTATTTATTAGCTCGACTCAAACTCGAGCTTGAACGAGTTTATAAATTTGAATTCGAACGAGTTTATAAATTTGTGTTTAAACGAGTTTATAAATTTGAGCTCGAGTTCGACTATATATCTCTCAAGCTCAAACGGATCATCGAGCTTAAATAAGCTTCATAACAACAATTATCAAAGAGAATACTCCAATTCCAACACGAAATAGATTGTTGAGTAACTTGAGTTTACTGATTTTCGAAAAATAATATGAAGAAATGAAGCGACACAAGAAGGAAGAATGCTTGTGCATAAATGAGAGAAATGATGAAGAGGGAAGAGTGTATATGAATAATTGAGAAAATGATGAAGAGGGAAGAATGTTTGTGAATAAATGGATGATGAAAAAGGAAAAATATGTTAGGGCTGCAAATGAGCCGAGCCGAGCTCAAGCTTGCTGGAGCTCGAGCTCGCCTCGATTAAGTATTTATTAGCTCAACTCGAACTCGAACTCGACTCGAAAGTTTGAACAAAAATTGAATTTTCAAGTTCAAACTCGAGCTCGAACTCAAGCTCCAACTCGAACCAAATTTATTTTCAAAATAAAAATATCAAGCAATAATAACTATTCAAAATTCTAAAACATGATTGTCCAAAACATCAAACTACAATTATTAATCAAAATTTTAAAACACATAATTCCAAAACTATATAAATTGTTTGAACATTCAATATATTCTTCTTCTTTTACTCATGTTCTTCAATCATAACACACTTACAACTGACTACATTCAATAATATGAAATGGGTTAAACTTAAAAAAATACATGCAAAAACAAATAACAAAAAATTAACTTACTAAATTTAACCAAATTATATTAAATATAAAAAATTTACAATTTTTTTTATCTCTTATTATATATAATATATTAACTTTTTTTTTTATCTCTTTCAATATTATATATATAATATACTTTTATTATATATAATATATTAACATTTTATTATTTTTTTTTAATATTAAATATATAATAATAATTATTATATCCCTAATATTTATTTTTATTATATATAATGAATTAATATTTTTTTGAATATTATATATAATATATACTTTTGTTATATATAATATATTAACATTTTTTTATCTCTTTCAATATTATATATAATATAATTATTACATCCATAATATTTAATTTTATTTAATATAATAATATTTTTGTATCTCTTTAATATTATATATAATATATTAGTTATTATATTCCTAATATTTATTTCTACTTTTTATAATATATTAACCTTTATTTATCATTTTCATTATTATTTATAATAAACTTTTAATATATATATAATATATTAACCTTTCTTATATCTTTCAATATTATATATAATATATTAATTAATATATCTCTAATATTTTTTACCTACTTTTATTTTTTATACTTATTCAACTCTATCTTATATAAACATAAGTTTATAACTAATACTAATACATGAAAAAATCATAAAGAAAAGTATGATGAAGACAAACTTACCCATGTTAACCAACCAATTCTTTTCTTTATTGCCAAATTTATTTAAATAAAAAAGAAATCAAAATTATCTGAAAGAAAAAACAATAACTATAAAAGAAGTTAAAATAAAGCAAATTGCACCTTCTACGATATTCCCACCCCTCCTCACTCCTCACTCCTCACTCCTCACTCCTCACTCCTCACCCACCTTTAAAATTACTTATTTATCCCTATCACTTTTATATATTTCTATTTTTTATTTTATTTATTTTACTTATTTTATTTAATTATTAAGTTTTTTATCATTAAATATATTTAATTAATTAATTTTTAATATGTTTTTTCTTCTTGATTTATTTAATTAAAAATACAAAATATTATTATTTTTATATTATAATTGTTTAAAATATATAAAATATTGAAGTGGGTCATAATTTAAATAAATATAAATATTTAATATTTTATTATATTAATTATATATATATATATACTAAAATACTTATAAAAAAAATAATAGTTAAATGATTCAATTTTTTTTTTATAAATAAAATTATTTATAAAATAAGATAAAGTTTTTAAAATATTATATATTAATAATTAATGTTTTACTTAAACATAATATTTTTAATAATAGGTTGCCCTTACTTTATGACCGAATTAGTACGTGATTTCTTACTCAAGAAAGGAATGAAATGAGATGTTTGTTGAGTGGTTTTGATTTTATGATATTGATTTGATTCTCGATATTTAAGATTCATCAAATCCTCTCTAAATTGGGAGGAATGAATCCAATTTCATAACGATACACTTTCTCTCATTATCTTCACTCTCTTATTTTTTCTCTCTCATAATTTTAATTATAATTATAATATTATATATAATTTTTATAATTATATTATAAGTTATTTTATAATTAACATCATAATAAATTTTTATTTATTTATAAAATAAATAATTTCAATTATTTAAATAATAGTAAGGAATCATTTAAAATAAAATTTTAGTTATAATTACAATAACTAATAATAATATAATTAATTTTATAAAATTATTTTTATATATTATATATTAATAATAAAATTAAAATATAAAAATATAAAACAAAAAATGAAATAAAAATTTTATATAAAAAAATATTTAAAAATTAAATATGAAATATTTTAACAAAAATTATTATTAAAAACATTATACCATGTTATAATATATTATTAAATAAAATATTATATTTAATTTAAACGTATTTATCTACTATTAATATATAATATTTGAAAGACTTTGTCTTATATTATTTATGTTTAATAGATAATTATTTATTTATAATTAGTAAAAAAAATTGAAATATTCAACATTTTTTTGTTATAAGTATTTTTATTTTTATTTTGAAAAAATCTAATTAATATGAAAAAATATTAGATGTTTATATTTTATTAAATTATGTCACTTAAATATTTTATATTTTTTAAACAATTATATTATAAAAATAATAATATTTTATATTTTTAATTTAATAAAAAAAATTAAAATATTAATCATAGTTTTAATAACAAAATTATATTTATAATTTTTCTCTTATAAATTCAAACATTATCAATGGGAATTGAAATAATTAAAACTCTTAATCAAACACTACACTTCTATAAATCATACCCATTCTCATTCCATATATCTATCAATCCCAATCCTATTCTCATTTCTTTATTTGAACCAAACACCCCATAAATAACAAATTTATTTTATTTGATAACTCACAAAAGAATCAAATATACTTTTAACATAATGAATAACCTTCAATTCATTTTCACAGTATTATTAAGTAAAACATTATATTTAATTTGACTAATTATTAATATATATATTTAATTTGACTAATTATTAATATATAATATATTAAATACTTTATCTTATTTATTTGATAGATAATTTTATTTATAAAAAAAATTGAATCATTCAACTATTATTTTTATAAATACATTTCAATAGTTAATATATTTTAAACAATTATAATATAAAAATAATAATATTTTATATTTTTAATTAAATAAAAAAATATTAAAAATTAATTAATTATATTTAATGATTAAAAAAATTAATAATAAAATAAAATAAAATAAATAAATGAATAAAATAAGAAAGGAAAATATATAAAAGTGATAGAGAAAAATAAATAATTTTGGAGGTGAGTGAGGAGTGAGGCCACGTAGAAGTATTAGAAGGGTGCAAAAACCACCTCCCTAAAATAAATTCTATCTAATTACTTGTAAACTTTTGTGAATTAATAAGAGGTAAAGACTGAAGAAAGAAGAAGAAAAATAAGAGATGAAAAATAAAAGAAATTATTAAAACTGAATAAGAAAAGATAAAAACTAAAAAAAATTAGATAAAAGTGATTGAAGAAGAAGAATAACTAAAGAAGAAGAGAAAAAGAGTGATTGAAGAAGAAAAAACAACTAAAGAAGAAGAGATAAGAGTGATTGAAGAAGAAAAATAACTGAAGAAAAAAAAAGAAGAGTAATTAAAAAAAATATAAAAAAGAAGAAGATATGATGAAGAAGAATAGATGAAGAGTCACATATAATATTATGAATGAACGATATATTATGAAGGTCAGTCATAACTTCAAAATTCGAGTAAGTGCTTTAAGCTCTTTTCGTACACTCAGAGTCCTTTTTCATTCCTATTTTTATTTATTCTTTTTTTCCTTGTTCTTAGATGAGGGACGATCTATATATGTAATTTTACTCGTGTTTTTGATCCAGAAGAAGCAAGGCTTAGATTACCAGATCCTGGACACAATCTTCCGTCAGATGGGGAGCCCCCTGCCCGTACCAGAAGCTGACGTCGACGATTAGTGAGGAAAGTACCTAAAAAAATATTAGTTTTAGGGTATTAGAAAATAATTTTTATGAAAATATTTTTAAAATATTTTGAAATCATTTTCTATTTTTTTTAGAATTTTAGAAAATGGTTTGGGATTTCAAAATTACAAAAATAATTTTGAAAATTGAAAATTCAAACCAAACAAGCTTTAGGATCGGTCCTCTTGGTCCCAGTTGCGATTTCCTTCGGTTCTAGGCTAAAACCCTCGGTCCTAGGTCAAGGTCCCTCGACCGAGGTGAAGAAATTCTCAGTTGAGATGCTGGAGACTCTCGATCAGGAGTGGGAGTCTTCGGTCGAGGTGTAGGAGGCTCTTGGTCGGATGTAGGAGTCCTCGATCGGGTGCGAGAATCCTCAGCCCTAGGTTAACGTTGTACTAACTTTCTTCGGTCCTTAGTGTGAAGAACAATTGGTCCTAGGTTAGCCTTGGGCTAACTTTATTGGTCCTAGGTTAGTCTCAAGTTAACTTTTACCGATCCAAGGTGTGAAGGACTCTCGATTCTAGGTTAAACCTGGGTTAGGTTTCTCGGTCCTCAAGAACATCAAACTACATGTTTGATGATTTTGTTTGAGGCCTTGATCCTTTGATCCAAGGGCATGAGAAGCTTCGTATAGCTCCCATGATCATTTATAACATCATCTCGATCGGGATGATGTTTCATTCAACTCAAACAGTTTTGGTATAAAAAACGTGTTTTTGAGTTTTAAGGTTTAATGAAGCGTAAGGAGCTTACAATAACTTCTTTATGCTTTATATGGTCGAATGAAACTAAAATATGAACACTAGTTGTTCGTTTTAACCAATTTAAGAATTGAAATTTTTATTTTTATAAAATTTTAGTTTTTGATCAAACATAATCGAGATGACTTGAAAATGGCCCAAATATGCTCCCAACAACCTTAAAAACATGTTGAATAGCTTTTTAGGTTGATGTTCTTGCTTAATACAGAAACCCGATTTTGAAAATTTTCAAAACCAAATTTGGGGTTTTCTTATTTAAGTCAATTGATTGAGTTTTGTTTCAATAGAAAGCTTATAAATGATCATAAGCTCGTTTTTAATCAAAAAATTAGACAATAAAACAATATATGACATTGGCAAAACTAAAATATAAAATTTTCAATTCAAATTAGTAAATTGAATTACAGTGTGATTGAGAACTTACTTGAAGTTGAAGAACACTTCTTAACTCTAAGAGAAACTTTCTGAATGCCTAAATCAGAGTCTTATAACTAGAGCGGTCAGACGGGCCAACCCATTATGGGCGGGCCTACCCACCAAAACCCATCGTTTGATGGGTCGACGGTGGGCCGACCCTCCATCCCGGCAGGCTGAAAACTCCCAACCCAACCTAAGGTGGGTTGCGGGTTAGGCGGGCCAACCCGCGGTTTGTCTCACTACAAAAATAAATAAAAATCATTAATAGTTCTAGAAAACAAGAGTTCAAGAACATAATCAAATAGTCATAATACACACCAAACAAGAATCTTGTCTATCGTTACACATTAATTGACCAAATAGTTCAATAAAATAACTAAAATTTTAAAAATTCATAAAATATAAATTTCAGTAAAGTTAACACTCTTTAAATATAATCAATCGAGATATAATCCATGTCAAATCATTCTCCTTCATCGCCTTTTTCTTCAATGTCTGCATTAACATCCTCTAGAACATTTGATCCTTGCTTGAACAATATTGATGTAACTATTATGTTGCCTTCTTGATGAAATACACAAAAATAAAGGTAGTTAAAAATTTAAATCAAAATAAACTAATATATGAAGTCACAAGTCACAAATAAGTTAAGAACATAATTAAAAATTTGTAAATAAAATTATCGATAGCATATCCATGTAACCAATTGTGAGTACAAATAAGAGCTTGCACATTTTTAGGAAGAGTGAAACTTCTATACTTGGTAAAAACTCAAGCACCAATGGAAAAAAGTTGATTCTAATGTAATAGTAGTTATAGGAGTATCCAAAATATCACATGCCATAGCGGGCCAACCTAAGACCGACCCACCTAGGCCCGCGATCCGAGCGGGCTGGCCTGTGTAGGCCCACTTTCAAATGGATTACTAATATTTCAACCCAAACCGTCTAAATTGTTTAACGGGGCAGGCCAACCCAACAAGCCTAACCCAAATTGACGGCTCTACTTATAACCTTACACGAAATTTCTGAATTTTCAGAAAAGCTTGAAGAGTTTTAATGGAGGATTTATATTTGGGCTTGATTGAGAGGGGTGGAATGGATCTCTTACCTTCGATATGTCTAAAGGAGGCTATAGGTTCATCAACCAAGTGGGTCAGATTAAGTAAAAAAGCCATTGATGATCTTTTGTTTGATCTCCGGCTAATTGCTGGTATAGGCCGTGATGATACCTCAATGTGTGGGATAAATGATCAATAGAGTAGGGTGATCATTTCACTTTTTAAATGAAAGTCAAAAGGTTGAGAAACGACAAAGTTCCATCTTTGAAAAATCAAAGATGGGAACTGTTCTTATCTAGTTCGTCGTCGCGAGGAAGAAGACAAACCAGACAAGAATAATGTTGTTTCCTCCTTCTGCATTTAAGCGACGAGGAAAGGCTTAAATGTCATTGTTTCGAGCCTAAGCGCGGATGCTAGGCATTTCGTTAGCGCTCCATTGTGATGGTGATTCGCGCGCGTCTGGGCTGATGCCGTTGGAGGCATTCGTCTATTGGTCCCGTGCTTCGCGAGCGCGCTCTCCTTCGTTCAACGAGCGACACAGATGGCTCTCGTGCATTGGATGAGCTTCCAGCGCTCATCTAATAGTTGTAGGGTCTGCTGCAACAAATCCTGGTTTTGGCGGCCGCAAATCTAACTCCATTTTCAACCTAAGGGTTTTTTAAAATTATTTTCCCCAACTCCATTTGACTTCATTTTTAACCTACAAAATATACAAAATATTTTTAATAAATATAAATTTATTTTGTCAATTTTTTTATTATATATTTTTGGATTTTAATAAATAATTTATTTGTGATAAAATGGATACAACATTTATTCTAAATTGTTTATTTTAATTATCCTTGATTAATTTGAGATAAAATGAGTATAATATTTATCCTAAATTATTTTATTTATTTTCTTTGGACATCATTTTAATTTATTGGGATTTATTTATCACAATAATTAATTTAATTAATTAATTTTGCTTTTTATTAATTTTGATTTTATTTATTTAGAATAATTATTTTTAAAATTTATAAATTTGATGGATAAAATTTGAGTGTTTATACTAGATTTTTTTAATAATTGAGCATTATAGCAATAACTAACACTATTTCAGTTAATATATTTTTTAACATTAAGGAAGTTAGTACAATCCAATCCTATGCTTATTTTTAGAATCAAATTTTTAGTATCAAAACATTTTCTATTTCAATGTATCTAAATAAGTACAAATATCTAGGGACATATCCATGTTAGTGTTTTTGTTTTAAGATAGTTCCTACTTAAACAAAAAAAAAAGTTACAATTTAGTTCTTTACTTCTAAAAAAAATTTGATAAAACACATATTCATCCCTTCGTTTTATTTATAATTTTTTTAAACTAATCTCAATTTTTTTTTATTCCCACACTAACTATAATTTTTGGATCCGTCCCTACACATATTAACACAAAAGTTACCGTTTAAACAAGATGAATGTGGGCAAGTTGAAATTAAGCTATGTAAAGGGAATAATACCCTTAAGAAAATTATACATGAATAAACAAAAAAAAAATATCAATAACATTATTGATCTTAATAAATATGCATAATTCTTCATTGTTTGTTGTTTGCACTAGATGGCCATAGAGGTTATCTGAAATTTGTTTTACCTTTTTTAAAAACACATTTCATTGAAGCCATCAACAAATAACAAATATGCCTATTATTCTCCATGCCCAAAATGATAATTCAGATTTGAGAATAATTTATTATCCATCTTAATAGGAAATAATGAGTCATGATGCTTTGGTTAGGGTTAGAAGAAAAAAAAGAAGTCTTTATAATTAGGCCCAATCCAATAGGAGGTGGTTGGTATATTGGAAAAGGCCCATTCTTTGACAAATTTGAGATTACTAAAACCAACGCCCTTCTCAAAGTTGTCGTCTTGAGCTCGTTCTTCTTCTTGGGGGGTGTTGTACGCTATCTTCATCAACTCCATCTTCTCAATTGTTACTGCAAACAAAAACCCTACTGCAGCTCAATCTCAAAACTCTCTACGATAATGGGTAATTCATTTTACATTCTTTATTCGTCTCTTTGCTGCGATCTGAGATTTCTTTTATATACTAATTTTCCCCTCTTTTTCGATCCATCTATTCATTAATTATACTTTAAAATCGGTAGTTTCTATACTTGTTAGAAAGTTTGATTAGCTAGCCGAACAGCTTTAGGCGGCTGGAAATGAATTGAGTTGACAATTCTATGTGATTATTATCCATTTACCCACTTGTTACTGACTTGATGGAATTCTCTCACATGCTAGATATTGAAGAGGAAATCCGTGCCCTGCAGCTTGATTCGTCAGGTACCTTGACTTTCATAATGATTTTAGGTTTAGGGTATCTTCCTAATTGAAAAACTAATCACTTGATAGTAATTAATTAAGTGTTTGTCCATGGGTTGTCCTTAAAATTGAAAACCTTGTTGAATTCTGCTAGAGGACAATAATCTGGTGTCTAATGGAGAAGATATGGAAGCTGAAGAAGCTGGAAAATCAGCTACGATTGAGGAAGAAGGTACACAATGTTATTGATCAACCTTTTGAGTTTTCTCTTTTTCCTTTGTGTGATCTCTGTGTGATCCCAATAGGGTGTCTCCTTGTGAACTTTCAGCATAAGAAATATTTGCAACTGTTCATGTAACATTGCAAAATGAGTGCTTTCCTATAAAACTTACATCATGTGTTACATGGTTTCAGATATGGAGGTTGAAACAAATACGAATTCTCACCCTGTTGTGGAGGAAATAGAGCATGTTGTAGGTACTAATTTCTTATTTTATTTTCTACATACTGGGTTTCTATTTGAAAATGTTGCATGTTTATGTACAATTCTTTCATATTTCTGAGTTTTTAAGTAAATTCCCTTACCATATTTTTTGTTCGATGCTTTTTACATTCCAGAACAATTATAAATTTAATTTTTACTTGTAAAATCTTTGTGTTGTTTAGAGAAAGAAATCCCTGTTCCTGAGGAGCCCATTGTTGAAAAAGAAGATAACACCAAGAGACATTTGAATGTAGTATTTATTGGACATGTTGGTACGTCATTTAACTTTTCTTCAAGTTCATTCCATAATATAGGTAGTTTCATGTTCATTTCTGGGATCTTGACCCCTGCAAATCGTTTTGGTTGATCTTAATTCGTTTATTAACTAGTTTTATTTTTTGACACATGGTCATTCTATTAAAGATGCTGGAAAGTCTACTACTGGAGGACAGATTCTCTTTCTTAGTGGTCAGGTTGATGAACGAACTATTCAGAAATATGAAAAAGAAGCAAAGGATAAAAGTAGAGAAAGTTGGTGAGACTCGTTTAATTTAGTTTTGCTTTGGCTTTTATTTTTCTTTCACGGTACTTTCTTTGATGAGAAAATGGCTCGGTTTCAAGACATCATTATACATGCTTTATCCTATGTTGGCTGCAATTAAGTTCTTATGAGAAATAATGTTGTGTTGAGATGAAGGCTGACCAAAATAGATAGAATGGAACTACACCCCCACAAACTGAGAGCTAGGTTTCTGAGAATAAATACTAAATAGATGCTGGGCACCATTATGAAGCTTCCTAACTTATGTGTTTCATCACACCTACCCATTTAAAAGGGACCAAATGGAAATTTCTAACAAGCCGAGTAGGTGCATTTTTTTTTTCAGTTCATATATTATACTAGTTAATTAGGTGCATCTTTTGCATAATACTAACATTATTTAAATTAGAATCTGTACTTATACATGGTTTTTGGTTATGTATTTAGGTATATGGCATACATCATGGACACTAATGAAGAGGAGAGGGTTAAGGTATTTGCCAAGACTTCCTTTGCTTTTAGGAACTCTTTTGGATCTTTTGATTAGTTTAATATTGTTAGTTCTTTCTTTTTCTTCATTTCGAGGTTGGGTTTACTAACCTTTCCTCGGTTATTTGTCATCTGAAATTTATTTAGGGGAAAACAGTTGAAGTAGGAAGAGCTCACTTTGAAACAGAGACAAGCAGGTTCACAATCTTGGATGCACCAGTAAGTCATGTTTGTATAGTTGTTGTAGTCTTAGGGAGTGTTTACTCTTCATACTTTCCATTTAATGCCCTACAAAAGCAACTTTCTTATTGGCTTGATGAGGCACATATATGTGGAGCAAGTAGTGGTAGAGCATAAGAGCTCATGTCCACAAGGTCATGAATTTGAATTCGAGTCTTCACACCCGAACCATTTAAAAAAAATAAGATATGTGAAGCAAGTAGAATAACAATGTGAATAATAGATAAATTTGTATAGGTCTTCCTGCTTGACCTACAGATCTGTCAAAATGCATGGAACAAAATGCCCTCTTGCATGCTTTTTCCTGTTCAAGAAGGCATTTTGATTAAATCTGCCTCTCTTTTTCTTTGTGCTTATGGTGAAATCTATATTCAGGGACATAAAAGTTATGTACCAAATATGATCAGTGGAGCATCTCAAGCAGATGTAGGCGTATTGGTAAGTTACACGATGATTTGTTAACTTCAGTACAAGTGCTGTATTTGGCTTCTTGCTGGACTTTTCCTTTTGAATGACAGGTGATATCTGCCCGGAAAGGGGAGTTTGAGACTGGATATGAAAGGGGAGGACAAACGCGTGAACACGTTCAACTTGCAAAGACCTTGGGTGTCTCAAAGTTGGTGGTTGTCATAAACAAGATGGATGATCATACTGTTACTTGGTCAAAAGAGAGGTATATTTCTAAATTTCTACAGTTTCTCTCACTTTATCTAGGATGCGTTTCATCATGATGTTGTTGTTGGATCAGATATGATGAAATTGAATCCAAGATGACCCCGTTTCTGCGAGCTTCTGGTTATAATGTCAAGAAAGGTAAGTTGTGTTTTTTAATTTACTTGTGTTTAATTGGATGTGCTGCCTTGAAATTGAAGTAATATCTAACATTCAATATTCTAGTATGTATCTTGATTTATATATGCAACAATGTAAAAATTAATCAGGTTAATTGTCATTAACTGTTGAAAAATCATTTTTTCCCAAATGAATCCTATGCAGTCATATAATAGAATTGGTAGGATTGCTAAGAGACCTTCAAAATACCTTCTTTTTCTCCATGCGATGCTAATTAATCGAGTAATAGTTAGATGCTTATTGGTATTTTAATTGTGCAGATGTTCAGTTCCTTCCCATATCTGGACTTGTTGGTGCAAATATGAAAACAAGAGTAGACAAAAAAGTATGCCCTTGGTGGAATGGACCTTGCCTCTTTGAAGTCCTTGATGCTATTGAAATTCCTCTTCGTGATCCCAAAGGTCCATTTAGGTGAGGAACTCCTTCTCTTCACTTTTGCTTTCCATCTCCATTGTAAATTTTCCCCGGTATTTGATGGATTGCTTATTTTAGTATATGGTTCTCGAATTGGAATTTAAATGGTGGGAGGATATATATATATTTTTGAACGTAAGATTTTTAAATTTATCACATATCAAGGTATATTTTTAATGATTATTTATGTTCAGTGTTAATGTTTGTGGTAGTGGTGGTGTATTTAACGGCTATTGATTCAAGTTTCTTAGTTATAAACTTTTTACTGATTTACAGTTACAAGTATTAGTTAAGCACTGGCTTATTATCTGCTTTATTAGTGACGGTTGCTGGATATGTGCTGCTGTCACTCCATCTGTTTAATTTATTGCATCATTTTGTTTGTGGTTTTATCCTGATGCTCAATTTATGACATTGTAGAATGCCTCTGATTGACAAATTCAAAGATATGGGAACTGTTGTGATGGGAAAAGTAGAATCCGGTAGTATTCGTGAGGGCGATAACTTGATAGTCATGCCAAATAAGGTTCAATCTCTAACATCTTTTGATTTATTTAAATCCTTAATTTAGGACGTTCATCTTTTACAGGATGCATATTTATCCTAGATTAATAATTATGCAGGCTCCAGTTAAAGTTGTCGCAGTATACTGTGATGAGGACAAAGTTAGGCGTGCTGGCCCTGGTGAGAATTTACGTGTTAGATTATCTGGCGTTGAAGAGGAGGATATTTCAGCTGGTTTTGTGCTCTGCAGTGTTGGTAAACTCTTTTTAAAAGTGACTGATTGAAATTCTAATGTTTTATCATCGAATCTAAAAACTAATGGGAAATGGTATACTTGCAGACAGGCCAATCCACGTGTTTCCTGAATTTATCGCTCAATTGCAGATTCTGGAGTTGCTGGATAATGTAGGACTGTTGTAACTAAAACTCCCATCAGTTTGGTATTATTATTATTATTCCTAAATGATTTTGAATTATGCTGAAACTAAAAACTGCAGGCAATCTTTACTGCTGGATACAAAGCTGTGTTGCACATTCATGCTATTGTGGAGGAATGTGAGATCGTTGAGCTAATGCAACAGATTGACCCCAAGACTAAAAAGCCTATGAAAAAGAAAGTTCTCTTTGTGAAAAACGGCGCTGTTGTTGTTTGTCGCATACAGGTTAGTTGTGGGGCTATTTTGGTAATCGTTTTTCTCATTTATCTAGATTATGATTTGGAAAAATTTACATTTAGTTTGTTTGCCAAAAATCACAATCATTTCTAAACTAATCTGGACAATCACTATACGAAATGAAGCCAAAAATCATTATATAATCTAGATTTATTAAATTTTATTTCAAATGAAGCAAAATGTCACTATAATCTGGATCATGATGCCAAACAAAAACTTTTGTGATATATACCATTTTCCAAATAGGCTCATTGCAATTCTTCTTTGTTCTCTCGCTGTCCATTTACCGTTTTGCTCGATCCTCGTCCTGATTGAACTTATCCTTCACAAAATGCTTATCCAGGTCAGTAACTCAGTATGTATCGAGAAGTTTGCTGATTTTCCCCAGCTGGGAAGGTTCACTCTTCGTACTGAAGGTAAAGAAAATAATGACCCCCATACAACTATGAAAAAAAGAAATTTTGTTTTCTCACAATTGATGTGACATGCAGGGAAAACAGTTGCTGTAGGTAAAGTAACAGGCTTTTAAACCATGAAACAATTTTTTTTGGAACAGGTAAAATTCATCTTTCCATTCTTGCACTTCCTTGGTTAGAAGAATAATGCATCCCTTTTGTTTATTTACATTATCTCTTCCCTTGTTGCAGGCTGAGTAGAGTCAATATTCCTCAATTTCATTATTGCGGAACATGATGTTACTGAAGGGTTTTTTTACTTGAATGGAATGAAACACTCACCCAATGAGTATAAAAAGCTTTAAAAATACACATCTTCTGAGTTGCAGTTGTTTATTGTGCCTTGAGATTGCCCATGAATTTTGGATAAACCAGTTTTCTAATTTCGTACTGTGATCTATTTATATGACATTATTACAAGTGTGTTGACATTACAATTTAGTATTTATATGGTTGTGATTATCCCAAGTTTTCCTTGCCCTGTATTTTTAAGTGTCTTTTTTCTTTTAAATTGGTGGGAACTAAACATAATCTTTTGGCCTAATTGTCTTTTGTTCGCTGAAGAGGACAGACGTAGACCTTTATGCCGGATTTTAAGACTAGTGTTTCACTCCGGATTTTAAGACTAGTGTTTCACTCCGGATTTTAAGACTAGTGTCATTTATCACGTGACTAGGATTTTTTTTACTGTCAAACTTAAAAGGAGGAAACTATTTATCAAATTCTTCTCCTTGTGGGCATTGTCATAAAACGATTCCCGATTCCCGTAGTAGCCTAAACCGTGAAAATGGGGTTGTGGGGCTCTCTGATCATGGGACACATTGAATACCGTTTTTAATTGGAATGTGCCACTTATCGATGCCCGAATTTGTCGTACTCCGAAAGAATCAAAGACTTTATGTTTATGTTTTCATGCGTTTGCTTCTATTCGAAAAATAGAGATATCTATTCGAAAAATAGAGATATTGTACATATTGAGAATCAAAGGCTATAATTAACGGTAGTAGATAGATAGACTTATCCCTGAATTCCCAATAAATTTTGAAACTTGTTCTCCCATGGCGTTCATTTAGCAATGTCCTTGTTGACTACTGCACCACCAATCGCCATTTCAGTCCAATCTTCTCATCTTTCAACTTTAGAAACGCAATGCACCAATCTGAGAGACCTCCAAATGGTTCACGCCCATTTCATCAAAACAGGTCAATCAAAGAACTCATCTGTCGCCAGCCGGATCTTATCTTTCTGCATAACCAAACCAGATGTAGATATCAACTATGCTTATAGAGTATTCTCTCAAATCGAAAACCCAAATCTATTCTCATGGAATACAATCATCAGGGGATTCTCCAACAGCTCAATCCCAAAGATGTCTATCCTTCTATTTATTGACATGTTGGTGAATTCATCGGTTCAACCACAAAGACTTACTTACCCTTCACTGTTCAAAGCTTATTCTCAACTCGGAAAGGCCCGTGATGGAGCTCAGCTTCATGGTAGAGTCATCAAACAGGGTCTCCAGTTCGATCCTTTCGTAAGGAATACACTATTATGTATGTATTCAAGTTGTGGGTATTTGCCAGAAGCAAGAAAATGCTTTAACGAAGACTGTTTTATGGACGCTGTGGCTTGGAACACCATGCTCATGGGTTTCGCTAAATGTGGGAAGATAGATATTGCACGCAATTTGTTCGATGAAATGCCAGTGAGAAATCAGATTTCTTGGAACAGCATGATAAGCGGGTACGTTAGGAATGGAAAGTGGGCAGAGGCTTTACTCGTTTTTAGACAAATGCAAGACGAGAATATCCAACCGAATGAGTTCACAGTCGTGAGCCTATTGAATGCTTCGGCTCGATTAGGAGCACTTAAGCAAGGTGAATGGCTTCATGATTACGTAAAGAGAAACCCACAAATTGAAATGAACACAATCATTGTAACTGCACTTATCGACATGTATTGCAAGTGTGGCATTGTCGAATCTGCATGGATAGTGTTTGATTCCGCACCAAGAAAAGGACTATCATGTTGGAATTCAATGATCTTAGGCCTAGCAAATAACGGGCATGGAAACAAAGCCATAGAGATGTTCACACGCTTACAAAGATCAAACATTGAACCAGACAAAGTCAGTTTCATTGGAGTCTTAACAGCTTGTAACCATTTGGGTTCTGTTATTAAAGCAAGAGATTACTTCAGATTAATGATTAACGAATACAGAATCAAACCATCGATAGAACACTACGGTTGTCTGGTTGACACGCTAAGCAGGGGTGGGTTAATCAAAGAAGCTGAAGAAGTTATAAGAAACATGAAGGGGATGGTGAATCCAGATGCGGTTATATGGGGTTCGTTATTATGGGGTTGTAATAGGTATGGAAAGTTGGAGTTGGGAAAGTGGGCGGCGGAGAAACTAAGGGAGGTGAATTCAAATGAGAGTAGCGGTTATGTACTTATGCATAATGGAAATGCTGCAAATGGTGATTTTGAGAAAGGTGTAAAAGAGAGGATGTTAATGAAAGAGAAGAAGATTGGTAAAGTGCCTGGATGTAGTTCTATTGAGATTGATGGTCAGATTCATGAATTTGTAGCTAGTGGGAATTGTCATTCCATAATTCAGAGCAAGAACCATGAGATATTTTCTTTACTCATGTAGATAGATCTTAATAATTGTGTTATATATAGTGGGATTATGCTGTTTAAGGATAGAATGAATACATAGCCTCAAATTGAAATGGTTAAACCGAATTCAGTTCGATTGGTTCAGCAGTTGAAAGGCCGTTGACATGACACAAACTCAGCTATTCTCCGAGTTGACTCACTTCTTCTTCCCTTTCATATTGATTTAAGTATCCCAAGTTTATGACAACATATGTATATAGTATTCTCAATAAGTACATTTAATATTTATGTGAACCCCATATATAGCTTTCATAGTACATCTTATGCATTTGAATCATTACAAGAATTATAGAGCTTCCTATGCACTCTTTTTATTGAGAGCCCTTTATAAGGTTTTCTTCACATTAAACCTTTCATCTAAAAACCAAAAAACCATAACTTTTATATCTCTTCCAATCATGTTAGGTTTCACAGTAATTCTACTCGTTTGTAAAAAATTCATCTATAGTTTTGAACCAGAAGTTTTAGTGCCATTATTGATAACATTTGATGATAGGTCATACAACATAGTTAATGAAATTAAGAGCGTTAGTGAATACCGGAGTCTTCGAAGGTGAACGTTTGTTATGGAGATAGTAAACAAAATATATTGATCGACATCTCATCCCATCTAATCTAATGACCTTACACACTTTCACACACCTTTTATCACATCTCATCTCATGACCTTATAGACTTTCCCACACTTCTTATCCCTCGTCAAACCAAACATCAATCTCCCCAATCGACCTCTCATCTTCTGACTCATACTTTTTCATATGCCTATTTATCCCCTTAGCAAACCACTCACAAATTCTAATTTTGACCTCTAATCTCGTGACCATGAATACACACGTTTATACTCCGGTCAATCAACATCTCATTCATATAATTTTAACCACTAATATTTAATTTGTTAAAAGAAGACCTTTTTATATTTATCCTCATTTCGGCAAATCAACCACCAAATCTCAATCGACATTTCATCTCGTAACCTCACCCACTTTCACACACCTCTTATCCCATAGACAAATCACCCACCAATCTTAGTCGACCTCTTATGACTCACACTTTTTCATACGATTCTTTATTCACTCGACAAACCACCCACCAAATCTTAGTTGACCTCTTGTGATTCATACTTTTTCACATGCTTCTTTATTCTTTCGGCAAACCACCTACCAATTTTAGTCGACCTCTTATACCCCCACTTAAATAAATCAACAACCAATTCCAATCGCACACCTCTTATCCCTTGTCAAACCAACCATTAATCCCTCAATTGACCCCTTATCTTGTGACTCACACTTTTCTACATGCCTCTTTATCCAATCAGCAAACAACCGACCAATCTTAGACAACTTTTTTTACCCTCATTTCAACAAATCAACAATTAATACCAATTGATCACACACCTCTTATACATCGGCAAACCAACCATTAACTCCCAGTTGACCATCATCTTGTGACTCACACTTTTTCATGTCTCTTTATCCCCTGGTTGACAAACCACCCACCATCCGATCTCCATCTCGTGACCTCACACTTTAAAATGCTCGTTAAATCAACTAATAATTCCGACCTCACACTTTCACATGCCTCTTATCCATTGTTTAAAAATTGTGTCACCATATATTATACTCAAGAATACATTATTTAACATCGATCTCTAAAAAATTTATAATACTCGTCTTAAACATAAATGTGAACAACTTAACCGCGAGACCACTTGAAATTGTTAAAATAATTTTACAATTTTATGTATATATATTTTGTATTTAATATTTATTACCAATTAGTTAATTAATCGACATATTGTGACTTACACTTTTTCATATGTATAATTATTATATTTGTACACTTTTAAGTGTTTTTCAAACTCATATATATATATATATTAATTTTAGATATTTATTGAATTTTAAAATATATGTTAACATTAAATTTTGGATTGAACTTAATTTTTACAAACTAAAACTAATTTTAAATTAATTAAATTTGAATAATATTAATTTTATCTAAAATATTTATAAATAATATTTTGTTTATATTTTTACAATGCACACGGGATTCATGCTAGTTTATATAATATTACAAGATTTAGATTAACTTTAAAAAATATATTAAAATGTTAGGACAATCCTATATTCATTGCCCACAATTTCGACTTATTAAAGATATTTGGTCTTTAAGATTTTTTTTTTAAGAAAACGACTTAACGTCATTTTATTTTAAAAAAAAAACGTCATTTTATTAAAAAAAAACCCAAAAAGGGTAAAAAAACTACATGAGTTTATGAATTATAGCAAAATAAACCTTTACTCTAATTTTCAAATAACGGAATAACAAAACAAATGAACATCACAAACAAGACATATAGACAAACAACTAAAACATCAACACTTAGATTATAATCTCGCCTTAAACATACTAAATTGCGTTACTTTATCATAATTAATGCTATAATTTTGACAACACCAATTTTGCTTATTCTTCGGGATTCGCCTCCAAGTACGAGTGAGGGAATTGCAATCAACCGTGATACTCCTCCATACATGCTTAACGCCACATCTCACTCTCGAAAATGCTCTTGAATTTCTTTCCGCCCATACATGATAAACAATAGATGCAAACTCACATTTAAATAAATTTGAGTGGAATTGATTACCCATTGCTTTCATAATAGCAACCTCTTTGATGTCAACCCACTCCAAAGGGAAATAGGCCAATTCCATTGCTTCCGAAAACCTCTTCTACAATTCAAAATTAAACGAACATCAACCAAATAAGTGATTCATCGTCTCCTCATTTCCTTCACAAAGTAGGCACTTAGAATCCAGAATATCCTTATATCTTTTGATGCTATCTCTAGTTGAGAGACTTTCCCTAAACAACAATAACATGATGAATTGGTGCCTTGGGATAACCTTATAAGACCAAACAACATGAAACCAGTCCACATTGTCTCCCCTATCACAAATCGACTCTCAAACTAGCTTTGTATTAAAATTTTCATCATTCTCAACACTCTAAACACGAGAATCAATAGTATCATCAAAATGCAAAGTGTGAATAAAGTTGAGAACTCTTATACCTTTCAGAATTCGCCTCAAAAGACCATCCCATTCCCCATCTTTAATATCTCGAATAGTGACATTTTGGCATTCTCTCCTTATTCGGACTTTCGAATTCCGGCTTTAGAATGATAGGCCGCTTTTCAAACTAGGGGTCATGCCAAAATAGGGTTTCACGTCCATCTCCAATTCGAATATTGAAAACCGAAAGAGCACTATCTTTGAACCCGAGGATCTTTCTAAGTGACCATGTCATGTCTATCTTCATTTTGCACGTCTATACGCTTGACTCGTTTTTCATAAACTTCGAATGTACTCATTTCACCTATAATATGAATCTTGTTTCTTCTCAATAGCCCAAAAATATATATATGTTAGCGCTTTAAAAATTTTGTCTTTCAAGAATTACAAAAATTATGTGAGCTCTCATTCCAAATATTAGTTACAAAAAAAATATTAATGTTAGCACTATAATGTGTTACAAAATTTAGATTAATAATATAACACATTGAAATTTTATGTTAAAATTAATAAGAAAACAATATTGGCCTTGTACTATTACTTTATTAAAAAACTTAATATGCTTCACATAAAAGGATTGTCCACTTCTCCATTTTCATTAGTTTAATGCATACCCTCCAAGGATGGAGGGAAGCTACATTTTTTTGTTAAGCAATCTCTCATTTTTTTTTCAATGGAAATGACATAAATACCCTTAAGAGATGTTGATTTAAAACTTTTTTTATCACGAGATTACTTCAAATGGGAAATTTGACGAAATAACCCTCATAAGAGGTTTATTTTCAAACTTAGCATAGGCCAAATAAAATTTTCAAATATAACTTTTTGTCTATGTCAAAAGACTCTTTTGCCCTCAAATTAAAAAAATCAACCTTTTAGTTTCTTTTCTTCCCTCCCTCTCATCTTTTCATATTTCCAAACCGTCTTCCCTCATCCCCAGTTTCTTCCTCTTCTAAACACCCGACGACGACGACGACGATCCTCCCCCAAACACCACCTCTCCTCCGACGACTAACCGAGCCCACGACGACTAACCGAGCCCCCAACGACGATCCAAGAAGAACGAACGACTATCCAAGGCATCGAACGACTAGAACGAACTAAGGTTGCATGTCGACTAGAACGAACTAAGGTTGCATATCGACTAGAACGAACGGACGACTATCTGAGGCATCGAACTCCCGAGGCATTGAAGGTGAGTTTTTCCCGTTTTCTATTGTTTACCTTCAATGCATGCTAAAATCGAACTATGGTTTAGGGTTTTAGTCATCTTAGTGTTTAGGTTTTGGGCTGACTAAATCGTTTTGGGTTTGAAATGGATCTGTCGAAGGCTGTTGCAGGTTGTCGAAGGCTGTCGTAGGCAAATATGCATCTGTCGCATGCGAATGCGCATCTATCGCAGGCGAATGCGCATCTGTCGCAGGCGAATGCGCATCTGTCGCAGTCGAATGCGCATCTGTCGCAGGCCATTTGAACGAGGAAATCTACATTCATCAACGAGATGGATTCAAAGTTTCTGATAAAGAAAATTGGGTTTGCAAGTTGAACAGATCATTGTACATGTTGAAGCAATCGTCTAGACAATGGTACAAGTGACATGACAATTTTATGATTGAGCACAAGTACACAAGAAACATATTTAGTTCATGTGTGTATTTTCACAAACTGCAAGATGAGTGTTATATCTATTTACTCTTGTACGTTGATGATATGTTGATAGCATCAAAGAGCCAATATGAAATTGACAAATTAAATGCTCAATTGGGTAAAGAGTTGGAGATGAAAGACATGGGAAAAACCAAATCTAAAACTTGTTTAGATTTGGTAAACATATTCCGCTTTTGAGTCGGCGCTGAAGAGCGCCAATTGAAAGCACTGAAGAACTATTTTTAATATTGAAGATTAGTATTTGGATATTGTGCCAATGTGGAGATTTGTTGTTTTTGGCACACTTTTAGAATCCCAAATTGAAAGATGATGAGAGTGAAAGAAGTTTCTTAGTATATATAAAAGAAACTATATTCACAATTAGAATAAATCCCACATCGTAAGATAATGGGAGTTGGGGAAGTTTCTTAGTGTATAAAAGAAACTATTCCCTCTTTGATTTATTGCACCCAATATTTGTATCTCTTCTTCCTTATTAATTGATAGCCTTAGTGCTCGGAGACGTAGGCAACATTTTGGCCGAACTCCGTTATCAAATTCTGCTAGTGTGTTCTTTCGGTTGTTTTTTTTGTGTTTTGTTAGGGTTTTTCCTAACATGCACATCATAATCAAATTTTATCTTCATACTACTCAGCGTATTCAAATATTTTGAAATTCATTCAAGTGCTCAGAAATTGATTTATTATCCATGTACTTCAGATTCACCAGCATTCATATTCTATGATAACTCATAAAAAGAATGAGAGGAAAGGTAAGTTTGATTCTTTGTTTGCAAAATATGGTGGTGGTGGGAGCAAAGTGGAATCAGAACCTACTGATGAGGAGTTTGAATCCATACTGAAGAAGCTCCAAAGCAAAATGAAAACCAAGAAGAAGTAAATGTAGATTTGGATTTGGAAATGAAACTGATTGGTTTATCAAGTAGTATTAGTTTGATGATACTTTTGAGCATTGGGGCTTGTTGTACCAAGTCTTTTAAGGAATCAACTGAAATTTTTTTGGATCATGGGTTTCCTCTCATTGAAATATTATTATTATGCTCATAAGTTTTGCATGTTATATATAGCATTTTAAATTATTATGCAGATCATTAGGTTTCTCAAAGTCTTGAATAACAAACACTTGAGTCATAATGACCATTTTAGACAAGCAACCCAAGAACTATTGAGATCTCAATCAATATGTCTCCTACATAGATAGATGTTAATAATAAACTATCACAAAGAAGCAGTCTCCTAATCTAGTGAAACTTTTCAAACATGTCCACCTGTATGCTCCATATAAATTTCAAAAATGAATTCTACTGCTGACGCAGAAGAAGTAAAAAATTCTCCATAGTTAGCCCTTTATCCATAAAAGAATCCTGCTACTAGGTAGGATTAGGAAAGACAAGTTTTCAGGTATTGGATAACCCAGACCGGAACGACCCGAATTCTCTCGTAAAAACTGGTACCTAGGTGGCTCGAAATATCCGGCCCCAAATGGACTGATACCCGGAAGCAATGTATTTATAAAAAAAACTTATTTTATAAATTTTAACAACTTTGAATACATCTAAAAAAATTTATAATCTAAGATCCTTATTTGAAATGAATGAATCAATTATTTACTTAGTTTTAAAGCCTGTTAAAATTATCCCATACTAATAAATAAAATTTCTAAAATTTATATACAAGTTAATTGTAAGAGTTTCTTCTACTATTGATATTACATGGTGAGTTGTCTTACCAAGCAAGAAGGATTAATCTGAAACGCTTAAATCCCATATTTTGGCTCTTTTGATTTTCTCTTTGATTAAGGGTCTCTAGGCGGTTTGAGTTCATTCCAACCGGTCTGATTATGTTCTAAACGCCTCTAAGAGGGTGATAATCTTGCAAGGGAGTGTAGAAACATGCAATTCATCTTCAACCTCCATCCGTATTTTCAGTTGTTCTTGGTTTCTTATATTTTTTATAGTTTAATTTATTTATTGTTTTAGTTGTTGGCAGTCAGTTGTAGATATTTTTGAGGTTATAAAATAAAAAAAACATTCGATTTTGAGTTTTGATGGTGAACACTGCTGCAATCCAATCGAGAAACCTCCCAGGACCCAGGAGCTCTTAGCCTATTTTTGATCGAAGAGGCTAGCCCAGCCTAGTTTCACATCACAGAACCTAGTCCAATCTTGTATTCTGACCATGGGTGCTCCCTTAGTGTTGGTCTAGTTTCTAACCAAGGAAGCCTAGGCTTTATTCCCCTTCATGACCGAGGTTTTTGGTAAGATTTTCGACTGAGGTGGCTTCCTTGTTGTTTGTCTATTTTGACCGAGAAAACTCACCCACTAACCCCTTTCACGACTCTAACCCCTTTCGCGACTGAGTTTTCTGGCCTGATTTTTGATCGAGAAAACCAAGTCCTAACCTGATTCATGACTGAATGTCAGCGACAAATAACTTCAGTCATCCGACCAAGGGCCACGTCGGGTTTGTCTAATATTGATTCTTGACCCTCCCACTTTTTGGATTTTAATGAAATGGTCTAACCGTTTTCCCAAAAAAATGTGAGGATCTCTACCGATAATTATTTTTCCAGAATCATGATAGTATGTTTTATATCTTTTTTGTCCATCATTATATCCTAAAAAAAATCATTTTGAGGCACTCGAATCAAATTTAGATTTATGTATGCGAGTATTCTGAACATAGCATAAGCAACCAAAAACTTGAATAATCTAGTTCATGTCCATAAAAAATGTAAAATTGTGTTTTTCACTTAAGAATCACAGTGGGCAATCTGTTTATAAGAACTGTGGCCATAAGAATTGAGAATAGTCATAATTTAGATGGAAGTTTAGATTAAACATCAAAGCTCGAACAACCTGAAGCAAATGCTTGTGGTTGGAGTATATACACATGTCTTTTGATTTATTTTTAGTCATCTACTATTGTAAGCATAAACGAGATATTTGTGAAACAAGGTTCACAATAAGGCCCTCAAATATCGAAATGTATAAACTGGAAAAAGAAATCAGATTTGTTGAAATTTGATCTAAATCAGATTTGTTTTGACTCAATGGAATATTGATTTTATGTTGTTAAGCTTTTGGACAGATTTTGCATCTGAATATTTTTAACTGGATGCTCAGTTGGAAATTTTGAAATGAATGAAAAATAATTCACATCAACAAAAGGAAGGACGACCAAGACGTTTATGCCAAATTTCAACAATATCATTTGCATTAGAATTCAAACTATTACAAGAATAAACTCTATCATGGATGCATGAGTTATCCTTTTGGTTATTGAAACTAAAATAACCTAAAACATAGAAATTTCCCTCATTTTCCAACCGTCGATGTGTCTTTCTTTTAAAGATCCTACAATAGACATTTATTTATTAAGAAGGTTAATAACAAGTGAGAATCCTTAACCAATTTGGAAACCGATATTAGGTAATATTTGAAATCTAGCATGTATAGAGCATCTGTTAAGTTCAATTGCGGATGGACTATTACAACATACATGTCCACTAGCTCTCTTGTTATCTATAATCCATGAATTATATCTCATATAATCGTTTATTAAAAAAACATATAATAATGAATTCACACATGCATATCCATGACAATGAGAAAAGTTAACATAATTTCCTTTGTGTGCATTCACAATCTCATGTTAAATCAACATAGTAAGAGAAATCATACCAATCTAGAAATCCCAAGAATTTGAATCATCCATCAACATTTTGCCTTTATCATTCTTTCCTTCTTTACTGAATTAGTGAATTTGTTGAATGTCTCCTTAATAATTATTGTCAAATGTCTAAAACTATTATCAAATTCAATCATATTAACCATCGTGGAATCGTTCCGTCAACAAGTAACATGTAATAGGCTTTGTTGATGTCAAGCAACCGATCCAATTTCAGAATTTATCTCATAACCTATATATACATCTCATTAAATCCCACCAGAAATTGAATTAATATATTAGTGGACAATTTATCAAAAGTTCCCTTTGATGCGTAACATGTACAAATATACATATGACAACAAATCCAATTTTAGAATTTTTCTCACAACATTCAATCCCATCGAAAATTGGATCAATTTATCGGTGGACAATTTATCCAAAGTTCCCCTTAATTCATCACACCTACAAATATAGGTCACTAAACAGTACAACTCATCCCAGAATTATTATTTTGGTTTGGAGAAATAGACCTCCAACGACATATTACCTGAACAATAAAGTTGATCACTTTCTGTACATCACTCATTTTCACAAGATTTTTTTTTCCTTTTCTCCTAGCACTGATACCATCTAAATATTAAGTTAATCGAGGAATCTTAACTTACTTTATGAAGGGGATGAAACTTATTTATATACACTTACACAACAATTAATTACAAAAAGAATAATAGAAAACTAAACTATTTAGACATTACTAATAACATTAAGACGGTATGAAAATAATCACATTATAAGGTATATACTTCAAGTCTTTCGTAATAGTGTTCCATAGAAATTGCTAAAAGTTGGACACAAATGAGAAATGGAGTATTAAATAAAGAGCACGCTCATATGGTAAATATAACACTAACCAACAAAAGTGAAATTATTACACCTCAATTTTTTATAGAAAATAAATTATATAAGACCACTTCATCAAAGAAATAATGTCACTTCTGTGAGTTGTTGAAACCCTATTTTGAATATGCAACTGTGTACTAAAATACCTTTGTTCCAAAGGTAATTCATGTTTGAACAGTATTAACCGAAATGACTAATTTGATTCAAATTAGTTAAATGATTAAATAGTGTTTGAATATATTTAATCAAAATGGACAAATAGAAGAAATCTGAATATAAACAATCACACAAAATCTTCTCAAGTTCTCATGAGTAGAAGCCATTTCAAAGACACATTAGACTAAACATTGAATTCGTATATAACTATTAATATATAACTCTTGATGGGCATCATCAATTCGATTGTTAATGATCATCACCATTAAGGTGCTGGAAAATAAAAGATAAAATGCAAGACAACAAATACAATGGAAATCTCTGAAATCTAGTAATACCATGAGGGAGTACCTAAATCACATATAGAACATCAGAAATCTGAATACAATGGTGCTACAGAAAAAAAAACGCTAAATTCCAGAATCTTGATTCCTAAATCAATGTCAGCAACATATATCACTGATTACACTATCAAGAAAGATGTGACTCTAATTACATTGCCTATCAAGATCATATCAATTGAATCGTATCAATTGTGGATTACAATATAAGAAATTTATCTAAACAAAAATAAATATAAGAACTTCTGAATGCATTGGCATCAAGGTAGAACACCAAAAGCCAGAATCTCAGTTCCTAGATCGATATCGACAACGTACAGTGCTGTAAACACTACGAAACTTAGTGCTTCAGAGACTCTAATTTGTTGCCTTACGATTACAAGAAGACGTCAAACATAAATTAAGAGATTAAGAAAATCAAAATAAGAGATGTTTCAAAATTGAAAGGCTCAAAGATATTAGTTATTAATTAATAAAAAAACAGTCTTCATAGTTTGATGGTATAACTTTAGTCATCATAACTTGTCTTAAAAACTTGTAAAGTGCAAATAAAACGAATCTAGTTAAAAATGAAGTAACAAAAAACGAAATTCTTCTATTGTATGTGAAGAGATCTCTTTCATGCGTCACATTAAAAATATACATTTGGTAACAAATCAAATTTCAGTAGTTGTATCCTAACATTTATATAATCTCATTCAATTTCATCAGAAATTGGATCAATTTATCCAAAGTTGTCTCTGATGCGTCACATATACAAATATACATAGACAACTCAGATCTAATTTCAGAATTTGTCTTATACCACGTATATACATCACATTCAATCCATCAAAAATTGAATCAATTTATCAGTGGACAATTTATCCAAAGTTCCATTTGATGCATAACATGTACAACTATACATTTGGCAACATATCTAATTTCAGACTTTGTCACCTAACATGTATATACTCATTCAATCCCATCAAAAATTGTATCTGTTTATCAATAAATTTTTTATCCAGAGTTCTCTTTGATGAGTCACATTAGAAATATACATCTTGCAATGGATCCAATTTCAAAATTTGAATCCTAACATGTATACACATCTCATTCAACCCCATCAAAAATTGATTCAATTTATTTAAAGATCCCTTTGATACGTCACATGTACAAATATACATCAAGCAACACAGATCCAATTTCAGAATTTGTATCCTAACATGTATATACATCTCATTCAATACAATCAGAAATTGAATCAATTTATCCAAAGTTCCCTTTGATGCGTCAAATGTACAAACATACAACAAGGAACACATATCCAATTTTAGAATTTGTTTCCTAATATGTATACATTCAATTCCATTAAAATATGAATCAATTTATTAATGGATAATTTATTCAGAGTTCCCTTTAATGCATCACATGTACAAATCAAGGTAATTGAAAGGATTCCATATCGCATAGGAAAATCAATCCAAAGCTACCTAACTGATGTGGTGTAGATGAAGGACTCATAAATTTATTTCGAAATTCAGTTAAAAATCCAAGATCTTACCATACAATCACATGATTCCACTGCTCAATTCCAATAGTGACTTCATATAACTTATTTTAGTACCAATCGCAATCTTCACCACTTAGCTACAGCTGTGGAAATTTGACATCAAGTTAGTACCAAGATGATCAGAATTGTGAAGAAGTAGAAATTCATCTCCCTTTTCTCCTAACTCTCATACCATCTAAATATTAAGTTAATAGAAAAATATGTAATGAAAATAATGATATAAACTTTAACTCTCATACACTTACCAAATTAATTATTTACAAAAATAATAATAGAAAACTAATTCTAAACAAACTATTTACACATTACTAACAACATTATGCCTACAGGGTATATACTTCAATTAAATAAAGAGCATAAAGAGCATGCTCATCATCCTTGTATGGTAAATTAACACCAACTAGCAAAGAAGAAATCATTACACCTCAATTTGTTATAGAAAATAAATTATACAATGCACTTAATCAAAGAAATAATGCTACTGGTGAGAGTTGTTGAAACCCCATTTTGAATATATAGATGTGAACTAAAATACCTTTTCTAAAGGTAATTAGAATTTGAACAGTATTAACCGAACCGAAATGACTGATTCAGAGTTTCATTCATATTTATTTGATTCAGATTAGTTAAATGCCTAGATAGTATTAGACAACCAGAAGAAAACTTAGCATATTCACAACAGAAATCTGAATATAAACAATAATCACACAATTATAAACACTATTGAGAAGCCATTTGAAAGACTCATTAGACTAAACATTGAATTGGTATATAACTCTTGATTGATGGGAATTATTCTAACTGATGATGCATCTTCAAATCAATTATTAATGATCATCTACATTAAGTGCTAGAAAAGATAGAATGAAAAACAACAAATACATTGGAAATCTCTAAAATCTAGCAATACCGTGAGGGAACACCAAAATCATATAGGATTATCAGAAATCTGAATACAATGGCGTTATAAAAGAAACGCCGAAAGCCAGAATCTTGATTCCTAAATCAATGTGGGCAAAATATAGCATTGATTACACTATAGAAAAAGATGCATCAGTGACTCTAATAACAATGCCGGATTGGATCAATCATTCAATCGTGGATTACTACAGTATAATAAATTTATCAATATAAGAATTTTTGAATGCATTGGCGTCAAGGTAGAACGCCGAAAACCAGAATATCAGTTCTTAGATTGTTATCGGCAACGTATAGCGCTATAAACACTATGAAATATTAGTGCTTCAGAGACTCTAATTTGTTGCCTTAGAATTATAAGAAGAATACATCAAACGGGAAAATAAGAGATGTTGGAAAATTGAAAGGCTCAGAGATATTAGTTATGAATTAATCAAAGAACTCAACAACATTGAGTCTTCTTCATAGTTTGATGGTATAACTTTAGACATCGTAGCCTGTCTAAAAACTTACAAAATGCAGAAGAAACGAATCTAAGAAAAAACGATCAAAAGTGAAATTATTACACCTCAATTTTCTATAGAAAATAAATTATACAAGGCACTTCATCAAAGAAATAATGTTACTGCTGAGAGTTGTTGGAACTCTATTTTGAGTTTGCAACTATGTACTAAAATACCTTTATTCCAAAGGTAATTCATGTTTGAACAGTATTAACCGAAATGACTAATTCAGAGCTTCATTCATACTTATTTGATTCAGATTAGTTAAATGATTAGATAATATTTGATTATATTTAATCAAAATGGACAAATAGAAGAAAACTGAATATAAACAATCACACAAAATTTCTTGAAGTTCTCATAAGTATTGAGAAGCCAACTCAAAGACACATTAGACTAAACATTGACTAAACATTGAATTCATATATAACTCTTGATGGGCATTATCAATTCGATTGTTAATAATCATCACCATTAAGGTGCTGGAAAATAAAAGATTAAATGCAAAACAGAAAACACAATAGAAATCTCTAAAATCTAGTAATACCATGAGGGACTACATAAATCATATAGGAACATCAAAAATCTGAATACAATGGCGCTACAGAAAAAAATGCCAAATGCCAGAATCTTGATTCCTAAATCAATGTCAGCAACATATAGCACCGATTACACTATCAAGAAAGATGCATCAGTGACTTTAATTACATTGCCTATCAAGATCATATCAACCGGATCGTATCAATCGTGGATTACAATAAAAGAAATTTATCTAAAACCAAAAATCAATATAAGAACTTCTGAATGCATTGGCATCAAGGTAGAACGCCGAAAGCCAGAATCTCAGTTCCTAGATCGATATCGGCAACGTACAGCGCTGTAAACACTATGAAGATTAGTGCTCCAGAGACTCTAATTTGTTGCCTTACTATTACAAAAAGACGTCAAACAAACGGAAATTAAGAGATTAAGAAAACCAAAATAAGAGATGTTTTAAAATTGAAAGGCTCAAAGATATTAGTTATGAATTAATAAAAAACAGTTTTCATAGTTTGATGGTATAACTTTAGTCATTATAGCCAGCCTGAAAAACTTGTAAAGTGCAGAAGAAATGAATCTAGATAAAAATAAAGTAACAAAAAATGAAGTCTTTTATCGTATGTGAAGAGATCTCTTTGATGCGTCACGTTAAAAATATACATCTAGCAACAAATAAATTTCAGAAGTTGTCTCCTAACATGTATAAAATCTCATTCAATTTTATCAGAAATTTGATCAATTTATCTAAAGTTATCTCTGATGCGTCACATTTACAAATATACATCAGGCAACTCAGATCTAATTTCAGAATTTGTCTCACACCATGTATATATATCTCATTCAATCCCATCAAAAATTGAATCAATTTAATAGTGGATAATTTATCCAAAGTTCTCTTTGATGCACATGTACAAATATACATTAGTCAACACAAATTCAATTTCAGAATTTGTTTCCTAACAATTATATACATCCCATTCAATCCCATCAAAAATTGAATCAATTTATCAGTGGACAATTTATCCAAAATTCCTTTTGATGCATAACATGTACAAATATATTTGTCAACAAATCCAATTTCAGACTTTGTCACCGAACATATATATACTCATTCAATCCCATCAAAAATTGTATCAATTTATCAATGAAAAATTTATCCAAAGTTCCATTTTATTTTTCACATTACAAATATACATCTTGCAATGGATCCAATTTCAAAATTCATAATGTATACATCTCATTCAATCCC